>NW_028126704.1:0-48000 GCF_965231255.1 Vanellus vanellus
GACCCTGCAGCTGTGAGCAGAGAAAGCAATGAAGCCCCAGCAGCTCCCCCCCTGCCTGGGTGAACCCCTTCCCTAGGGCTTGGCTTTGCGTCCTGAAGGCACTGTGCCCGTGTTTCCCCTCTGTCTGGCTTTGGGCGGTGGGTCAGCCCATTCTCTCCGGAGGCATATGTCCCCACAGCCTGACTGCGGCTTTCGCCTCCGCTCTCGGGAAGCCCAACCCCTCTCCCCAGTGTGCCGAGCTTGCACTCAGGACACCAGCACTTTTGGGGAACTCACATCTTGCAGTGGTGGCGCCCCAACCGCTGACGTAGCAGGTGCGCAGATCTGACACTCTAAGTGAGGCGTCGGGCACACAGGCAAGCTGGGTGTAGTAGTTGCACTGGACAGGCTGGTCCAGCTCCAGCAGGGCGATGTCATTCCTCTGCGTGATATTCCTGTAGTGCTCGTGAACCAGCAGCCGCTTAATATGGCGCACTTGGGTTCCAGGGCCCAGCCAAGTCAACTGGGTGGCCCCAATCACCACGCGCCACATGCTGATGTGCCTGGAAGGCAGATGGAGAGGGGGGTCAGAGGGAGCGGAGCCACGTGCTGCAGCAGCCCCGCCATTCCCTGCCTTCTGCTTCCCAGGGCAGAGAGGAGAGCAGTGCCACGCAGGCTGCCACCGCCCTGGCATGCCTTAGGCACGAGCCATGTGGCGCTGGAGGCTGCTAGGAAGCAGTGGCCCGAGCCCAGCCTTCTCCTCAGCAGTCTCTGGGCTGGGCTCGGCAGTGCCCAGGCACTGGGCGTACTGGCAGGAACGGGGATGGGAGTAGCAGGCGGTGCTGCGCGCAGGGCACCCGCGAGGGTGGTGGGGACAGCCCCCTTCCCTGGCCCTCCTTACCTGGCCTCGATGAAGCAGTGTGCCGCCGTGAGGACCCACTGTGGGCTGATGAGGGACCCTCCGCAGATGTGCCCCGTGCCTGCTTCCCAGGGGTCCTGGATGCTGACGATCCAGGGCCAGGCTCCTGGACGGGCATCGGTGCCACCCACCACACGCGACATGCCGTACTGGTAAGCCATGGGCCGGAGCCCGCAGGTCCCTCTGTAACCAGAAACTCATGACTGTCCTGCTCCACGGCGTGCTGCGGTTCAGGCTGAAGGTCAGCCCTCTTCCCTCCCCACAAGGCGCTGCACGGACAGCAGGGCCAGGGAACCCCCTGGGGCGGGCGTGCGTGCGCCCCTGTTTCTGCCTGAGCCCCGCAGAGGAGCTGTGCCAGCAGCCGGGGTGCTGGCCAGGATCTGAGGCTCCCAGGCGGGGTTGGGGAAGCTGTGGCCACGGGGGACAAGCGGGCTCCCTCCAGTGAACCCCATCAGGGTTGCCCAAGCTCCCCCCCAGAGCCTGGGGCCACTTACCCACAGCTGTCCCACGCGCCTTGCACAGGCCAGCACAGGGCCAGCAGGACGACGACGAGGAGCAGTTTCATTGCTGCCAGTGGCGGCACGTGGCACCTGCAAGAAGCGAACCGAGGGCCTGTCGCCACCAGTGCCGCAGCCGACGTAGTGCCCGCAGTGCTCACGCTGCCCACGGTGCTCTTGTTCCCAGGGCTGATGTCACAGAGTCGCTGGTTCCGGGCACCGGGCCCGGTGGCCTCTTGGCAGAAGGGGGGGCACCATGGGGGGTTCCCGGCAGGAGGGGAGGCAGAAGCCGGCATGGGACACCCCCGACAGACCCCCGCTGAACGCTCTGCCTGCGGGATGAGGCTGTGCAGGCCCCGCGGCAGGCAGCAGCGCCTGGCTGCGAGCGCTGCCTGCTGACAGCTGGCAGCAAAAAACCCCGTGTGGCATCGCGGCCTCTTGGGGAAGTTCACTGCCACCCCGCTCTCTGCAGCCCTGTGCCACCAGGGCCTTCCCAAAACACATACACCAGAGAACAGAACTGCTACAGGCAGCATGCACGGTTTTGGGTGTTGAGGGGCCCATCTGGCTACAGCCGCAGCAGGCAAGCGGTGATGTGCGTGTGGGACGAGTCCAGCACACCCACATGCTGCACTCCGTACCTATGCGCACGCCTGGGCGCACACACAGAATCACAGAATGGTTTAGGTTGGAAGGGACCTTGAACACCATCAAGTTCCAACCCCCCTGCCCTGGGCAAGGACACCTCCCACCAGCCCAGGTTGCTCCAAGCCCTGTCCAACCTGGCCTTGATCACTTCCAGGGATGGGGCAGCCACAGCTTCTCTGGGCAACCTGTGCCAGGGTCCAACACCCTCACAGTCAAGAATTTCTTCCTAAGATCTATTCTAAACCTCCCCTCTTCCAGTTTGAAGCCATTCCCCCTCACCCTGTCACTACACGCCCTTGTAAAAAGTCCCTCCCCAGCTCTCCTGTCGGCCCTTCAGGGACTGGGAAATGCCGGCGCGTCAGTTTGTGTGCTGCACTCTGTGTGTGCACGCATCGTGTGTGCCCTGTGTGTGGGTGCGCTCGGTGTCTGGGTGCACTCCGTGTCCCAGTACCCGCACGGTGGGTGCACACTGTTTACGTGCAGTGTGGTGTAGATGAGCCTGTGAGCGTGCGCACTGCAGGTATGCGTTCACTGGGTCGAGCGCGTGCCGTGTGTGCGGGCATTTTGTGCGTATGCTGGCAGGCTGTGTGTGCCCGCACTGCGTGTGTGTGTGCGTGCTGCATGTGCATGCCTTCCACGCTCTGTGCATGACGTGCACAAGCACTGTGTGCATGACGTGGGGTGTTCCATGTGTGGTGGGGGCGTGTGTGGGATGTTAGTGTGTGTTGGTCTGTATCAGTGTGTGTGTTCCTATGCAGTCGGGGTGTGTGTCAGTGTGTGTTGCTGTTGTAATAAGTAATTTAGCAAAAGAATTTTGCTTCAGCTCAAATGAATGTGTGCCCTCTATGGCTTCAGCTAAGATGGGTCTGTGCTCGCTGTGCGTTTGGGAAAGGGATAGCGTTAGACAGGATATCAGACGAGAGCAACAGTTGGAAGTACAGAAACTTGCAGGGCAAAGGGTGGTGTCGTTAGCTAAGATAACCACAGGAGTGTAAGGAATGAAGAAGCCACAAGAAGGACATGGTGGTAAAGACTTCGAGCCTCCCTCCAATGACTGTCAGGAAGACCCCTGAGGAAGCACAGCGCCTGCACCACTGGAAGGGAGGGGGCATGTTCGGGGGTGGGCTGCATTCCAAGAACTCATTGATTATGTATTTGGGGGTGGGTTGTGTTCCAAAAACTCATTGATTATGTAAATTATGTTCCAAGAAAAAACATGAATAAATATAAGGAATACAAAATAAAAACAAGTGTTTGTGAAGGAAAAAATGAGCCACAGGAGGAGAAATCCCCCGTGTAACTCCCAGCGCTGTAATAAATATTCTTTGCTCCACCGAATTTGCCCCGGACTAAAATTCAATACAGTGAGCGTGTTTCTCACAATCTGGGGGCTCGTCCGGGAGACCTGAAGCCCATGTTTGGAGCCTTGGACGGGTGAGTAGACCGGGACAGCGCGCCACTGCCGATTTCAGCAATCCTCGGATTCTCCCCGCCCTCAGTGATGGACCAGCGGCAACAGCCCAGTGAAGGGGCTCGTGGACACAAGGGGGGTCCCAGGGATAACCGCGGCAGCCGATAATACTTGTGCACGAGACCCGGGTAAGAAAATTGACTGTTAAGTATTGCTCGGGCGGCTGAGTGACGGGGGATTGAGAGTGGTGTGAGTGAGACGCGGACTAGATCTGCGAAGCGAGTGCGGAGTCTTTCTAACCGCGGTTCCATATCTCCGCGAGGAGACCGGCCGGTGAAGAGACGAAGCGAAAGGCTGGAGTTGAGAGATCCCCCGGGGGAAAAAAATGGGACAAGGGAAAAGTAAAGAGGAATCTAAGGGAAAAGCTGATCAGGGAATTCCAGAAATGCCTCCGGACAGTCCATTCGGGAGGATGTTGTTACAATGGGGGCAGGAAGGAGAGTCCTGCACCCGGGGTAAGGACAAAGCAAAGATGATCCATTACTGTATGTTTAAATGGACCAAAGAGCCCATAAGGCCAGAGAAGTACTGGCCAAAGTATGATTCTATAGAGGGACAGCTGTGTCAAGCACTAAATGTATACGTTAACTCTAAAGAATCATTTGATGAAGAAGAGAGCGAATATGCAGCGTGTTGGAAAGGAGCTGCAGGGGTTTTTAAATGGGAAATACAAAAGGAGAAGGAGGAGGACCAGAGACCAGTCTGGGATCCTCTTGAATACTTACCTCCCCCATATAACCCGGACCCTCCGGAAAGCGCAAGAGAGCCTCAGGTCCCCGTTAGAAGGGAAAGCCAGAGGAAATGGAGGTGGGAAGTGGGGAGGTCCATAGTGGAAGAAAATGAGAAGATGACAGAACCAATCGGGCTGCATCCTTTATGGGAAGTCCCGATCCCAGGAGTTCAAAATGGGGCAGGATTTGTGAATGTGCCCCTAACCAGTACAGAAGTCAAGAACTTTAAAAAAGAAATGAAGAAATTGTTGGAAGATCTCCTAAGTTTGTCAGAACAATTAGACCAATTTTTAAGTCCAAATGTATACACTTGGGAAGAAATGCAATCCATCATGGGAACTTTGTTCTCCCCGGAAGACAGACAAATGATTTGTTTAGCAGGGATGAGAATATGAGAAAGGAAAAATGTTCATAGAGTGGCGGGGGACCAAAAGTTACCCCTACGAAGAACTGATTGGAATCAAAATGACCCCGCAGGAAGGAGAAACGTGTCTGATTATCCGACGTTAATTATAAGGGGACTTAAAGAAGCAGCCCTGATGGAGTCAAATGTGAGCAAAACTTTTAATAAGTAAATAAGGGAAAGAGGAATCTCCGACGGAGTGGTTGGAGAGGCTCCGAAGGAATATTCAGCAGTTTTCTAAGAATGACCCAGAGACTGTGGCTGGCCAGGAATTATTAAAAAGTAAATTTTGTCACCCATGCCTGGCCAGATATTAAGAAAAAAAATGAAAAAGATGGAAAACTGACATAAGAGAAGAATCAATGAGTTGTTACGAGAAGCACAAAAAGTACATATGTGAGGCGTGATGAAGAGAAGCAGAGGGCAAAAGCAAAACTAATGGTAGCGACTGTAAAAGAAATAACAAAAACTAAAGCGCTCCAGAATCCAGGGCCAGGGATGAGACCATACAAGATACAAGGAGCCCATCTGCCACCGCTCAAAAAAGCCCATATGAATGAAATCAGGAGCCCCAGAGGGCGGAAAGTGTTACTATTGTGGGCAGGAAGAACATTTTAAGAAAGAGTGTCCCAGGCAAGAGAGAGATCGAGTGTTACCTCAACAGGAAGAATACACTACCAATTAAGGGTGTCAAAGGCTCTACCTCCTGGGGGAAGAAAGAATTAGTGAGCCCTTGATAAATTTGAAATTAGGCCCCCAGGAGGAAATTTACACCTTTTTAGTAGACTCAGGAGCTGAGAAGTCTTGTATTATGAAATTGCCTTTGAATGGGAAGATCCGGACACCGGGAAGAAGCAGCAAGTCCGCTGGACCTTCCTGCCTCAAGGATTCACAAAATCCCCAAATCTATTTGAACAGATGCTAGAGAAAATTTTAGAGGAGTTCCAGGCAGAACCCGGAGTAAGAATCTTGCAATATGGAAATGACCTGTTGGTATCAGGAGAGAGGGAGCAAAAAGTCAGAAGGAGACATCGATACGTTTGCTGAATTTTTTTTTTTGAAGAACAAGAGTTAAGAGTCTCAACAACAAAACTGCAGTTTGTACAAAAGAAAATAAGAGCATCTAATTAGTGAAAGAACAAGAAAAACCAATCCAGAACAAATTACAGCATTAAGTATCCCCCAAATGAAATGAGAAATAAAGAGGATTTTAAGGTTACTAGAGTACTGTAAATTATGGGTTAAAGGATACACTCAATCAATAAAATTTCTGTATGACAAACTTGTAAAAAAAAGTCCAATACAGTGGACAGAAGACAAACAAAAGCAATTTAAAGAAGCAGAAGTTAATACAAGCCCTAGTTTTAGCCCTCCCCTTCCTAGGAAAAAAAAACCAAAAACTTTCACCTTTTTGTAAACGCGACAGAAGGGATATGGAGTCATAATGCAGGAATGCGTCGGAAAAAGAAAACCGGTGACATATCTATTCAAAATTAATAGACCCAGTATGTTGGGGGTGGCCCACATGCATACAGGAAGTAGTGGCCACAGCAATATTAGTAGAAAAAAAGCCAAAAATTAACTTCCAGAAGAACCCTAATCATACATACCCCACACACACTGTAAGAACTATCTTATCTCAAAAGTCTGGCCGGTGGTTAACAGATTCCAGAATTGTGAAATACGAAACCATTTTAATAGAAAAGAATGATTTGACCCTCGTAATAGACGGAAACACAAATCCTTCACAATTCTTGTATAGACAGACAAGTGGGGAGATGGAACATGATTGTTTAGACTTTATAGATTACCAAACCAGGATAAGAGAAGACCTAATAAACTCGCTGATGCCATATATCTCTCTCTCTATATATATATATATAAAACAACAACAACAACAAAAACAACAACAAAAATATAAAAAAAAATTTTTATAGACGATTCCTCCTGATGTATAGATGGAAAGAGAGCAAGTAGTTATGTCGTCATCGATGGGGAAAAAAAACCAGTAATTGAAGAAGGAGGATTACCAGCAAATTAGTCAGCCCAGAGTTGTGAACTATACACTCTGAAGAGAGCTTTAGATTATCTCCAGGGAAAAGAAGGCATTATCTATACAGATTCAAAGTACGCATATGGAAATTAACCATGAGAAGGAAGTCTCGTGTTTTTGCTTTGACAGCAAAAAGCCCTGGAGAGCCTTCAGAAGGCGCATAAGAGTCAGTACTGCTGCATGAGAGCAACAGACAGGAAAAGCCTCGAAAGTGCCTTCGGACTGGGGCAGCACCAAACCCCTTCGACTCTACTTTGCTGCGATTGTAACTGTTGTGCGTATACACGGGTTAAGTGTAAGAATTGTAATAAGGTCATTTTAGGTCCCCGTGGCAGACAGGAGCAGTACCTCTCCCAAGTCCTCGATCTTTAGTGTATCCAATGTGAGTATACAACCCCAATAGATAAGTGTATTATTGTTGCAGAATCCACAGAGAATCACTTAATGTGGACCGACCCAACCAGAACGTTCACAGATCCTCGAAATATCAACTCCCATATGAGTTCCAGGACCAAAGATAGAACCCTATTGTGCCACAAGGACCAGAGATACCGAACTAAAGAGGATGGAGGGCAAGACCAGGTTGGCCTCTGGACTTGCTGCCAAGAAGAACTATTTCTCGGCTGTTGGAGGCACCCCAATAGGCACGAGAGGTAGGAGTATAAGCCATGCTGGACCTCCACTTCTAGTGGTATTATTACTAGTGGTATCTCTAGTATCTGGTGACGAATGCCAGAAGTGCTCTCAGACGGTCTCCTGGGGTAGACGATCCTTTTATACTGTGACTGTGCACATGCATATCAATCACCAGTGTTATACTCGTGAGAGTTTAAAAGTGTGCAAATACGGCAGACAAGAATATTGGGTTGGACAGAATTTAGGAATAGGCGGAACAAGATTAGGAGTAGGGTGTCCTAGAGGGGAAAAATGGCTCTGCTTCACTAAGGCAGGACACTGGGATATTCCAGACGGAGGGGGAGTACAAGAGATGGTGAAGGAAGAACTAGTGAAGAGCATGACAAAGGTCACAAAACAGAGAAGAAAAAAATTAAAAGTACAAAACGAGAGCATATACCAGAAGCTGCAAAAACAGTTACAAAAAGAGTTAGGATTCCCCACTCTTGGGCAAAACTTGTTTTTAAATCTAGCAACAGACATAGCTAAGGAATTAAATGTGACTGACTGCTGGGTCTGTGGGGGAGCTTGAATGGCTGAAGAGTGGCTGTGGAGAGGCACAAGTTTGAGTCCGATTGAAATCCTGGAATGGAATTATACCCTCACCATGAGAAAAAAGAAAAAAAAAAGGAGGCCTGACAAGTGAGTGATAAGTTCCACAGTAATTGGAAAAGTCAGTTTGACTTGGGAGGGAGGGAACTTTTCAGATCGAATGGGGGAGACCCCATGTAAAAAAAAAAAAAAAAAAAAAAAAGTCTTAAAAATAGATTCAAATTTCACCCAAACTTGGTTTCCTTGAAAACCAAGGTCATACCTAACGTTTCAAAACGAAACCAAAAATTGTACCCGGTGTCCTGGTTTGGGGTAAACCAGAACCAATTTGGTTCAGTAACTTTGTTTCTTAATTAATGAAAACACTCTGTCGGTCCCATCTGGGGTCCGCCAGGTCCCCAGTAGCGGATTTTGGCCTAAACCACGATACCCGGGTACCAAAAAGTAGTCTCTTTAAATGTAAGAAGGAGGGTATGAATCCATTCTCAGGAATGAAAAACAGCTTACAATATTAAGAAAATGTAGAAGATACAATGAAAGAGTTTTGGCAGGCACCGGATGCATTGTTCTGGATATGTAGAAACTGGGCATTCCCAGAATTACCCCCTCACTGAAGAAAGACCTGCACCTTGAGAGTAATTCAACCAGGACACACAAACCCGCCACATGGGCCCAAGACGGTAGCTGGGGATATAAACCCCCACCTATATGCTGAATCAAATTATAAGACTACAAGCAGTAGTTGAGCTGATCACTAACAAAACGGCTTCAGGACTAAAACTGTTAACCCACCAACAAACTCAGACAACGGCGGCAGTCAACCAGAATCGGCTCGCAGTAGACTATCTGCTAGCAGTAAAAGGAGAGATGTGTAGAAAATTTAACATATCTGATTGTTGTTTAAAAATTGATGATAATGAAAAAGCAGTACGAGAAATCGCTGCTGATATAAAAAAAAAATAACATGTGCTGGTGCAAAAAAGAAATTAAATGGTAAACGCCAGTTGATGAAATGAATTACTGAAAATCGCTTGGTGGAAGAAATTAAGACTGATTCTGCTGTGTGCCTTTTGAAAGTTTCTTATTTCTGCCTTGTTTAAATACCCCGTTTCATAAGATTAATTCACAGTGTAGTCCAAAGACTGCAAGTGGCAGCCGCTCCTCAGAAAATCATGATCTTGAGAAAAGCCAAAAAAGAAGAAAACCTCGAAGAAGCCACTCAAATTCTTGCTAAAATGGAAGAATCCTGTGAGATAGATGTAAAACGCTTCAGCAAAATTAGATGATAAAAAGAATAAGGATGGAATTGTAATAAGTAATTTGGCAAAAATTTTGCTTCAGCTCAAATGAATGTGTGCTCGCTATGGCTTCAGCTAAGATGGGTGTGCGCTCGCTGTGCGTTTGGGAAAGGGATAGTGTTAGACAGGATATCAGACGAGAGCAACAGTTGGAAGTATAGAAACTTGCAGGGCAAAGGGTGGTGTTACACAGGAGTGTAAGGAATGAAGAAGCCACAAGAAGGACATGGCGATAAAGACTTCAAACCTCCCTCCAACGACCACCAGGAGACCCCTGAGGAACAACGCCTGCGCCGCTGGAAGGGAGGGGGCATGTTTGGGCGTGGGCTGCATTGCAAGAACTTATTGATTATGTAAATTGACGGCTGAGTTGCATTCCAAGAACTTATTGATTATGTAATTAAGGGTTGGTTTATGTTCCGAAAACTCATTGATTATGCAAATTATGTTCCAAGAAGAAACATGAATAAGGAATACGAAATAAAAACAAACGGTTGTAAAGGGAAAAAGGAGCCACAGGAGGAGAAATCCCCTGTGTAACTCCCAGCACTGTAATAAATATTCTTTGCTCCACCGAATTTGCCCCGGACTAAAATTCAATAGTGAGGGCGTTTCTCACACCTCCCTCTGTCCCTCTCCGCTCCCTGTCCCCCTCCTCTCTCTCTGCTCTGTCCCTCTCCCCTATGTATTCTCCCCCCCCCCTCTAATCTCTCGCCCCTCTCCACCCACCCCACCCCACCCCACCCCACCGCCCCATCCCACCCCTCTCCCCGCTCTCCCCCTCCCTCCCGCCCCTCCTCCCGGCCCCACCGGGGCTCCGGGGCCTGGCCCTGGGCCGGGGCAGCCCCGGGGAGGCGGCCATGGCTGCTGCGGGGGGCGGGGGCGGTGTCCCGCAGGGCCCGAGGGCGGGAAGGTGCGCGCGGGGCATGCTGGGAGCAGGCGCGCCCCGGGGCATGCCGGGAGCTGTAGTCCCGGTGCACGGGGCTGCCCGGCGGCCATGTTCCTGCCCGGGGCACTCCGGCAGCTGCCGTGGCCCCGCAGGCTGAGGGGAGGGCTGGGGCCGCCCCGAACCGCCCGCAGCGATGGGGTCCCGCTCAGCCAGAGCCGGGCAGAGGCAGCGGGCCCCCCGACCCCCTGAGCCCCCCTCAGCCGCCCCGGCCCCGCTCGCCCCCTGCAGCCGTCCCGGCCCCAGCGCCTCCCCCGAGGGCTGTCCCGCAGCCCCAGGCCGCCCCACGGCCTGGCCTGGCAGCAGCCAGCTGGGCCTCGGGCGCGCTCCATCCCCGGTAACGCAGTGCTGTCAGCGCCCGCGCGGGGAAGGAGCGGTGTCTGCAGCAGCTCCTGCAGCAGGAGGGGCTCCAGCCCGGGGCCGGCTGAGGGGATCGCCGTTCTCTCCCTCTCCCAGAGGCCGCGCTGAGGGCTCGGTTGTCCGTCCCTCCCCCTGGGATGTTGGTGGCTGCCTCTGGCTCCGGCTAAAGTTGATCAGAAAAGGTGAAGCTGCTGGAGAAGGACACAAAGGGGATGGAGCTGGAAGCTGCCCCCAGCTGCAGACAAGAGACAGCCGCCCTCTCCAGGTGAGGAAGGGTCCCTGTGAGTGGTCCTCAGCAGACCTGATCGCAACATGCACCGTGGGGTCCATATCCGTAACCAAAAGTATGGTACGGCCACATAGTGTGAGTGTGCATGTGCGAGGCTGTGTCTCTGGAAAGCTTCGTGTTGTAAGAGCTGAGAGAGGCAGAGAGAAGCGCCTGAACTGTCAAATTCTGCTGGTAGCACCAAGAGCAGGAACTGCGTTGAGTCCTGTGCCCCTGGGGCTGTGTCGCCCCTCTGCCGCGTCCGGGTCCCTCCCTGTGGCTGTGCCCCCCGGCCTTTCCCTCGCTGGTGTCACATTTTTGCTTCCCTGTACCTCTCTTCATCTGGCGATTCTTGTATCCTGCTGCCTGCCCCTGCTCTAGTCTCCGGCCCCTCTCTTTCTTTGGCATGCTACCTGTCACTTTTTTTTTCTTGTTCCTTCTCTGTCCTGCTCCCTGCTCCTCTTTTTCTCTTTTTTTGTCTCTGTCCTGAAGCACATTGATGTTTTTTTCATTCTCTGCCTCTTTGTCCTGCTCTGCATCCCTCTGTTTTTCACAGTCTCTCTGGCCTCTTCCCTGTCCTGCTTTTTCTCTCTCATCCTGTATGTCTCCCTGTACCCATCCTCCTTTTTGTCTTGCTCCTTCCTTATCATCATAGAATCACAGACCGGTTTAGGTCAGAAGGGACCTTGAAGATCATCCAGTTCCACCCCCTCCGCCCTGGGCAGGGACACCTCCCACCAGACCAGGTTGCTCCACCTGTCCAACCTGGCCTTGAACACCTCCGGGGATGGGGCCTCCACAACTTCCCTGGGCAGCCTCATCACCCTCAGAGTGAAAAACTTCTTCCTAATATCTAATCTAAATCTACCCTCTTCCGGTTTGAAACCATTCCCCCTCATCCTATCACTACATGCCCTTGTAAAAAGTCCCTCCCAGCTCTCCTGTAGGGTCCCTTTAGGGACTGGAAGGGGCTCTAAGGTCTCCCTGGAGCCCATCAGATCCCATGGACTTGTGCACCTTCAGGTGGTCTCAGACTTGATCTTCACCTACAGTGGGTAGTTCTTCATTTTCCCAGTCCTTGCCTTTGCCTTCTGCCTCACGGGTAGTGTGGCTGCAGTCTTTGCCAGTGAAGACTGAGGCAAAAGTCCAGTGGAGCAGGTTGCTCACACGCAGCCCGCTGTGACTTTCAGTGCTGCTGGGCCTGTGGGGATGGTTCGGGGGACAAAGGATCAAACCTGAATGACCTCCCTGAAATCCAGCTGTCCGCTAGCCTTGGTTCACGTGGAGCCGGGAGGTGGTCCTGCAAACCACCAATCCAGGACACAGAAAGCTTTTAGCGACTGTGGCTATTTGGGAATAGATTGTGCTAAAGCTGAAAAGGAATTTGAGCTCTTGCTCATGGCCAAAGGAGGATGGTGGCCTCAGATGGCGGCTGGGGCTTGGGGCTTGCATTGCCTATGATCAGCCATCCCCACAGCCTGACAGAGGAAAGACTTTCCCAGGGAAGAGGCACCTGCGAGTTGTAGAGATGGAGGAAAACGTCAGCATGGTTTTGTAAGTAGGTGGAAGGTTCTGGATGAGGGAAGAATTCTGCATCTTCCATAGCATAGCAGGGGTAACTGCCTGTGCAACAAGTTTTTTTCTTTGTTTACTTTTTCCTGGAAGAGTCTTACGTTGGTACCCATCAGACAAAGTGGCTCATTGAATGGGAATGATACAGGGAAAATTACTTGGCTATTAGAAGCCCCATTGCTCTGGAAGTTGTTGGTTGTTTTTTTCTAGTGCTTTCTGTTTTTTGGAAGGGGGTGAGGGGAAGGGCTAGAATAATTTAGCTTCATACCTCCTAAAACATGCATTGTGGCAGTCCAGGTAGAACACGCCTTTCTCATGTACCTTTTCTTTTTCTGAATGTGGCGAATTCAATCTGCTGATCAAAAGCCCACTGAGTTCATTGGAGCCCTTGGATTTTTATCCTTTGGCTCAAGCGCTAAATGCAACCTCCTGTCAATTCTGTTAGCACAACTAATGCAGGTAATCTGCTACCTACTATCGAATAATCTCGGCTACCTACTGTCTAACGATCTATGCAAGAATACAACCCAATCCGATGTTCCACGTAACATCAGAACTATGAAGAGACGTGATGTTCAAATGAAAAATGAGACAGTTTGTACACCTTTTAATAGCTTGAATGAATAAAAAGGGGAAGCACTGTATAGATAATAAAAAAATCACATGGATTTTTCCCCTAAATTTCTGAACCTTCTGTGACAAGTCATGCCACATCAAGGTGCATGTCTGCAACCCCCTGCGCTGCACGATGTGGGTCCTGTTGGCATTCAGTGATGTGGAGGACGGGGCAGCGCCCCCTCAGACAGCTTGCAGGTGGCACAAAACCGGGAGGAGAGGCTCATGCACTGGAGGGTGGTGCTGCCAAGCAGAGGGGGCTTGACAGGCTGGAGAAAGGGGCTGGCAGGAACCTGGTACAGTTCAACAAGGGGAAGAGCCAAGTCCTGCACCCGGGGAGGAACGAGCCCTTGCACCAGTATATGCTTGGGGAAACCCAGCTGGACACCTGGGCTCACAGCGGACCCCGTGCTGACCGATTTGGAGCCCGCAAAGTGCCCTCAGGGCCAGGAAGGTGAACTGTGTCCTGGGCTGCAATAGGCAAAGCCGTAGCAGCAGGTGGAGGGAGGTGATGCTTACCTTCTGCTGCGTCCACCCCTGGGCTCCCCAGTGCCAGACAGACATGGCCCTACTGGAGAGAACCCCCAGCCCAGCTCTGCCCCCAGCTCCCCCCCCCGAGTTTCAGTTGGGGTCGGAACGTTGGTCTGTTGGAGCCAACAGCCACCAGTGCGGCAGGACGGAGCTGTGCTGGTGCAGAGCGGCGTTTGGAGGAGGCAGGGTCTGGCCGAGCAGCGCTGCCCAGGCACCACCACTGGCACCGGTTTCCCAGCCACGCTCCTGCACACTGGCCCACGTCCTTGGTGTCAGCCAGCGCTGCACACCGTGACGGTCCTCCTGGCCTGGGCGGGATGGGCCAGGCCAACTGCTGCTGCAGGCCCAGGTGGGCTCCCCTACAGAGGAGGGACACGGGGGCACAGCGGGGCCCCTCAGCGCTCATGCCCCCCACTCTCTGCTCTGCAGGGAGGCTCTCACTGACGTTGAGCCGGTGCTGAGCACGGGCGTGCAGCTGACCCGGGGCCGCAAGAGGAATGAGAGGCGCCTGCTCCTCCTGCAGGAGGAACTGGTGATCGCCAAGCGGCAGTAAGCCCCTGAGACCCCGGCTGCCTTTGCCCCATCCCCGGCCCTGGGACCAGGGCACGGACACCCTGCCACCAGCCCCAGGCCCTGTGGTGTCCAACCCAAGGGCAGGTGGAGACAGGGCTTTGGCCAGGGCCTGAGGAGGCCACCTCCAGCTCACTGCCTGCCTCTTCTCTCAGCAGACATGGCACCAGCGTGCGCCCGCAGCTCCGCCTGGCCCTGGACCAGCTGTGGGTGCTGAGCAGGAGGATGGACGCAGGAGGGGAGGAAGAAGAAGACGAGGATGGCAGCAGCGAGGGCAGCAACTCCCTCATCCTTGTCTGGCCCACAGGCTACTGCCTTGCCACTTTCAAGTAAGTCATGATGCCACATCCCACGGGCTGGGCAGTGCAGGGCGGTGCTGGCCCCCATCATCTCTGGGGTCTGGCAGCTGCAGTCAGGGCTGGCAAGAAGCAGGAGAGGATCCCTACCATGCCCACGCCATCCTGTGAAGGGCCTCTGGTTGCCATGCAGACCCTGGGCGGGGAGCAGGCAGTACACCGGCAGGGAGGGAGGGAGGCCGGGTTGGCTGAGGGGTGGGCCTGCAGGCAGCTGGAAGGAGAGGGGTGGGGGCGTTTCTGTGTCCTGCATCCCCTGGTCACCTTTTGGTCACCTTTTGGTCACCAGAAGGGAAGGCCAAAAGCAGCTGCTCTGGCATGACAGAGGGAGCCAGGGCTTTGGCAGCGCCTCTGTCCTGCCCCACGGGGCTTCATCCTGCCACTGTGTCCCTCCCCACAGGGCAGGGCTGTGCAGGTGCCCGCTCTGCCCACGGGCTGGGGGGCAGTGGGGCCTGACGCTGTTTCTCCTCTCTTTCTGCAGCTCATGCGTGGTGAAGGAGCTGTGGGTGGACACGCTGCTGGGGTAAGCTGAGGGGATGCTCCAGGTGCATCCGTACAGGGGAACACAGCTCTGCATGGCTATGGGCAGCTCTTGGGCAGACGAGGGATGAGCGGGAATGGAAAGCCTCTTCTTCCTCTGTTTACAGCAAGGAGGAGAAGAGGGAGAAGTAGGGTGGAGTGCTTGGCAGGCAGGAGCTCTGCAGGAAGCTCTGTTCTCTGCTTGGCGCTGGGGTGGTACCCAGGGAGGGTCAGGATCCCTTTCACTGGAGAGAGAAGAGGTGGCTTGGGGCTCAGTCTTTCTCTCTCTTCTGCTGCATAGGCCACCAGGTGGAGTGAAGAGAGCCCGGGTGACGCGACTGCCCTCCCTCAAACTCCTAGAGAAGCAGCTGTGCAACTGCCATGCTGTGAGTGTCTCTCTCATCTCAGCTCTGTCCCCTGAGCGCTGCTCCTCCAGCCGAGCAGCAGAGGCATCGCTTCTCACCTTCTTCCACTCCTTCTCTCTTGCCCAGTGGAGGACATTAAGCACCAGGAGCCTGGAGACCCTGATCGAGGGCCAGGCAAAGGTGAGAGTGGCTGCCTTTCACCCGCCTCTCGCTGTGCTGGAGTGGCAGGCATCTCTGGCGAGTGGGGTGAGCTTCTGCGGGAGGGTCCCAAGGTACCACCTGGGGAGCTGAGAGGGTTGGCGAGCCACCAGGAACGCTGGCATGTCCTTGCTGGCGACGCTGGGAGGAAACCTGCTGCACAGGGCAGAGAGTCTGTCAGGGCTGACGGTCCCAGCTCTGCCACGCTCAGGCTGCTGGTGCCAGGTGGCAGCTCGCTGGTGGCCCTTTCTGCTGCAGGGCTGCTCTCTAAGCACAGCCTGGTTCTTGCAGGATGATCTCAAGCAAGGGCCTCTGCCAGTCCCTTCTGGCAAAGAAGGAGGATGTTGCCACTCGGAAGGTGAGTTTTTGAAAAAAAGGTGGGGAAAGGCACCTTTGCTCCTGCAACCAGCACTTCTGCAGAAGATGGGATGCTGCTGCAGCTGCCCTTCGCCTTGAGCAAGTCGGTCCCCATCGCTGTAGAGCAGGAGAGAGCTGAGCCCTTGAGGTCCCTTCGCTCCCACCTGACATTTGTCCCTTGCGTGCAGGGCAGCGTGCTCGAGGTGATGCCTGCCTCTGCTCCATCCCGAGAGCCAGGCAGATGGCTCTCTGCCCCTCGGCTGGAGTCAGCGGGAGCTCTGCTCACTTGTCCCCTGAGTGTCGCCATGCAGGTTTGGCCCCCCAAGGAAGGATGTCACCTGGATGAGGAAGGACACTCGCTGGGCAGCGGCTGCTGAATGTGGTTCTCCAAGGAGACAGAGCCTCTGCTGCTGCGCAGAGCTGGGTGGAGGGCAGGGCTCGGGCTGGGCCAGGCTGTCCCGGTGGCACGCTGGCTGTCAGGAGCCTCCGAGCTGGAGCCGCTGAGCAGCAGAGGCGGTTCCAGCTGATGGCTCCCTGCCCGTCCTGCTGCACCACTCATCACTGCACTGCAGGCAGGGCAGGGCAGGGCAGGCTCCAAGAGTGCTGCTCCAGTGGTCTCCACTGAGGGGCTCTTGCTGTGTTTTCCTTTGTGGCAGGAGGGACCGGGAGGAGGAGGAGGAGAGGGCTGCCCTGGCCCTTTGCTTTGCGGCGGACCCCGCTCGCTGCCCAGGCTCCTGGGCAGGCAGACTGCCGCAGGGCACTCTTTGGACAGCCCCTTGCAGCCCTCTGCGGGGATGATGGCACGCTGCCCCAGCCCATCCAGGTAAGCCAGTCTGGACAGGGGGCCCCAGCCCTGTGTCCCGAGGAGCACCGAGGACGGGGCATTGGGCTCTTCACCCCTGGCTCATGCTTCTGGCCCCAGCCCCTTTGCAGGGGAGGCAGCCGGGTCTGGGGCAGAGCTCTGGCCACGGACACTGCTGTCAGAAGGCAGCTTTTCAGCCAAGCAACTGTTCTGCTGCGTCTCCTGCAGGAGCTCCTGAATATCCTGCACCAACAAGGACCGTCGACGGAGGGAATATTCCGGAGAGCTGCCAGTGGGACAGCAGTTCGGGAGCTGAAGGAGGCCCTCGACAGTGGCGCAGATGTCGACCTGGGCAGCCAGCCTGTGCTTTTGCTGGCCGTCATCTTGAAGGTGAGCGCTTCTGACCTGCAGCTGGAAGAGCTCCTGGCTGGCCTGGAGTGTTCAAAGACTCACCTGGAGCTCTTGGCACTGCAGGACTTCCTCCGAAGCATCCCCGCCAAGCTCCTCGTCGTTGACCTCTATGGGGACTGGATGCAAGCCATGGAGAAGCCAAGCAAGAAGGTGGAAGAGCTGAAAGCGTAAGTGTGGCCAGCAGCTTGCCTTTTGAGCAGCAACTGGTAGAGGCCTGGGACTTGCCTGCAAAGGGACAGGCTCCTTAAAAAGCCGTGTTTCCTGGCAGCCCAGTGTTGCTGGGGGGTGGAGTTGGGTTTTGGGGAAAAGCACACGGACAGGGAGCCTTCCCTTGCGTGGGCTTGGGGGAAATCAGGAGCTGGAGAGCAACGCCGTGCTTCCTTCCTGAAGCGCAGGAGCACTGACCGCTGGCTGAGAGCACCTGGAAAGCTGCAGAGCACAGCCGCTGGCTCCCACCTGCCTTGTGCAAGTTTTGGGGACAGCTGTGGGCAACATTGACTTTTTAAACATTGTGTTCCTGTTCCCTCAGGGTGGCCGGCAAGTTGCCTGCAGCAAATCTCCTCCTTCTCGAGCGGCTGCTGTCCCTTCTCCAGCATATTGGCCACAACGCATCCACCAGCAGGATGAGCTGCAGCAATCTGGCCATCTGCGTTGGGCCAAACCTGCTGAGCCCGCCCAACGAGGACCTGCTCCCACTGGAGGCCATGCTGGAGGTGTCTGAGAAGGTACGCTGTATTGACCAGCCAGCTGCAGCCTTCCTGGCCCATCAGAGCTTGGCTGTGCAGAGGTCCCTGGCTGCCCCCTTTCTCCAACAAGCGCTGGTGGGGTGGCTACCTGGAAGAGCAGCCCGCAGCGACAGCCTTCTGCGCAGAGGCAGGGGTCAGGAGTAGGAAAGGCTGCTCGACGTGTTTTCAGGCACCTGCGCTGAAACCAAGGCTGTCATGTGTGCAGGTGAAGACGCTGGTGGAGTTTCTGACTGAAAACTGCCATGAAATCTTTGGGACGAAGATGGCTGGCCTTTCCAGTCCCTCAGCTGAGGAGGTGCCAGCACCCGTGGGCAGACCCACAGGTATGAGGAGGCCCTGAGGGTTGTCACAGCCTGAGCAGGCAGCTGGTGTAGGGCTTCGGGTGGGTTTTGCTTTAGCTGTTGCTCACTTCCAACAAGTCACTTTGCTGCACCTGCTTTTGCTCTCCAGAGCTGCCTTTGGAAGAGCAACATGGCCGTGGAGGCAAAGCAGATGTGGAGCACCAGGCAAAAGCCTTCCTTGACACACCGCCCTCTCTGCTTGTCCTCCAGAAAGCAGCAGGGGCAGACACAGCGGTGGGATCAGAAACAGCAGAGGTATGGCAGCTCCGCAACCGCTGAGACAACCTGTCTCGTGTGGAAGGTAGTTCCTGAGGAGTCCAAGTAGCTGCTGTGCCTCTTCCTGGCATTCCATCTCACGTCGCTTTGTGTGGGTTTATTTATCCCCCGAATGATACACTGTAATTAAAAGAGGAAAGGTTGTTTCTCAAAAGGGTTAGGCATCAAAGGAAACACCTACAGAAAGACACATTTCCAAAGCAAGGCCTCCCACCACAGGAGGTGGGATTGCACCAAAGGGGTATCCGCAGAGCTCTGTCTTGGGAGGGCAGAAGAAACCCCGGCAGAATGACGTGGGCAAGCCTTTTCTTGGCGTGAGAGGGACCGCGGGCTCCCCGCTGAGTGGCCCCCACAAACGAACTGAGTGTCACACACCCGCGTGAACACTGTGTTCCAAAGTGAGGCCCTTGGAAGAAAGGGCTGATGCAAACCAGCCGAAGGGATCTTCTCTGCAGGGCCAAGGGAGCCATTTGCCAAACAGTCACCTGCTACTCCAGGCCGTCCCAAGCCACCTGCTAACGCTGACATTCCTGTTTTAGGCACCCGTTGCTTTGCCTCCTATCACCCCAGAGACCACGGTAGACTCCCCGGTACGTGCAGAAGAACTAAAGAGCCTTTCAGAGGAAAAAAGGTAAAACGAGTCAGCTTTGGTTAAACCAAGAACTGGTTCCGGTTGATCCTGGCTTTACCTGTCTAATCACACTGGGATGGAAAGGTTTGCAGGCTCCTGCCAGGAAACTGAAAACCAAAGAAAAAGAAAGAGAAAGGAGGCCTGGGCAGAGGCGAGGGAATGCCAACGAGACAAAAAAAGAAGGAAGATAGGAAAAGATGGGGACTGGAAAAAAATCAGTCAGGTCTAGAAGGTGAAGAAGCCCAGGTGCGTACCAGGCTCTGCTGCCCATCTTTCACCACTCGGACACTGCTCTTGGTCAGCCGAACTCGCGGGCGAGGGACGGTGAGGGATAGTGCTGCGCAGGGCTTGGAAGTAACTCCCCAGGGGCTGCCCATGGAGCACTGCTGTGTTGCACAGGGCCACGGCGCATCTCTATACACTCGCGGGGCGCTCAGTGTGTTACCCATGGGGATAAGGCGCCAGAGCCCTCCCACAGTCACTGCCAGCAGTCGCTCTCTCTTCTGGGCTATAAACCATTCCTGGCCAGCTGTGTTCCCCAAGGAAAGGGGAACAGCGTCATGCCTCTTCTTCTTTCGTGGATTTATCGGTGCTTCTGACTTTGTCGTTGTAGGTGCAGATTTCCTGTTACTGCCTGAACCCCTGTGACTCCCGGGCTCCCACACTTGATACCCACAATAAAAGGATATTTTCTCTCTCCTGACTGTGTCTGCCGTACGATGTTCTGGACTAGGCAGATGTTTTGTGACGAATGGTATTGGAGGAGTTTGGGATCATCCCTTGTCCCAGAATCCTTTCCAGGGGGCATCAGGGCTTAGTTCAAAGGCTTTAGGAGTCTCACCAAAGCAGAGAATCACACAGAGTGGCTGAGGTTGTGGAGACTGTGTGAGACTTGTGGAGACTGGTCCAACCCCTCTGCTCAAGGAGCATCATCTAGATCCAGTAAAATATATCACCCCAAGATTAAAATACTGGTTTCTCATGTGCAGCTGGAATATCCTGTCTTCTAATTGGTGCCCCTTTCCTCTGGTCCTCTCAGTGCACACTCTTAAACAGAGCCTGGCTCCCTCTTCTTGTTTCCTTCTCAGCAGGTGTTTATACACATTGATAAGACACCCCACCCACCCCCAGCCCCAGTCTTCTCTTCTCCCAGCTGAGGAGTGCCAGCTCTCGCAGCCTCTCCTCACGTGGCAACGAGAAGGAGAATTTCCGCTGGTCCCCTTTTGGAAAATTTTGGAAGTCCTTCCTCTCCAGTATGAAATTTGAGACGTTAGTTTTCATCTCAGATACTTCATGAGCTATGTGGTTTCAGTTTGGTGTAGAAGTGCCAGAGCACATCATTAATGGGGTGTTAATTGGGCAGTTCTGGCCATGAAGCTCCTTGGAGCACTAAGCTGGACACCTGGAGGCTGCACCTGCGTGTCAGCCAGGCTGGATGCTCAGGGTGCAGCACAGCAGCGCGACCGCCACTGCTCGAGCACGTGTGCACTGGCGACTTGCCCCTGAGCATCCTCGTGCCCTGAGGGTTTGGACCTCTCGGGTTGTCCTGACAAAATGTTATTGACAAAGGTATGAAGGTGGTGCAAGGAAGAGCTGTTGGGAGAATCTGCCACCATCCTTCTCCTGGTGGGAAGGTGTTGGCAGTGAGAGCTCTATAATGGGGGACATTGCTTATCGCTAGCGCAGCAACCGAGTGAGGAAGGTGCTCCCATTTACCACCTGTAGGATTTTGGTCCAAGGCATTACAAGGCTCCACTCTACATTATACCCCAACTTCTCCTCTTATTTGACATCACTTGTTCATATCAGATTCTCGAGTTCGTGTATTTCAGGTATCTTCGACAAATACCTGCATCTTACCCAGAGGAGACGGCACTGGAACAGTGTTGCAAACACAACATCCCATTGAAGTTCCATCTGAAAAAGTGCATGCCACAGCTCTCCAGTCTGTGTGGGCAATTACCCCACATCAGGGTATCAAACCCAGAGTAATATTGCTGAAGGAGCTGGAGCAACGCGATGTATCACTGGAAGGAGATGACACTGCTGCTTTTCTCCCCTGTCACAGGTTGGCTCCTCGGGCTTTGTAGTCTTGTGCTGTACCCTTGTGCCCTGGGTACAGCTCTGACACACCAACACGCAAATACTGAGATTTGGTCGGCCTTGACTGTCACTAACTCATCTGTTTTTTGTATCAAGGGAAGATGAGCAGCTGCAGATCTTTTGGTACCTTGTTTCCGTGGCATACCAACCCCAGCAGCTGTACTATAGAACTACACTGTGCTACATGATTTTGGTGATAATGTCTCTCATTGCTCTCTCTCCTGAGTAGGTAATGGCTGTTATCTGCCAATGAATATCACAAACCCAACTGATGGGGGACTGTTTCCTTCCTCGACGTCAGAAACGCTGCTTCGACTTTGAAGCAACATTTCCAACTTTGTCAGCTCCAGGAGAAGCGGTCTCTTGAGCGAGAGGTTGCAATGTGGGAAAGTAACAGAAGATTGGCGAGGAGGACTGTAAACACGCCCAAGTGACTTGCACCTGGGGTGAGGACAACACATCTACACACTAATTGTTGTTCAACCTTGTGTGCTCACAAGTGGGATATCTGCACTTAGATAACGTAAAAAATCATTTCTCAGTGTGGACTCAAAAACGTTGCCTTGTTATTTTGTGTGGCAGTGTTTTGCTCTGTTATCAGGTCGTTTGTAATCTTTTAGTTATTTGTCACCTATGTAATGGCATCTCAAAAATCACAGAGGTCAGACCATCTCAGGATGGTGGGAGGCCACTGTTGACCATTGTGCATTGGGTTATGTTATGGGCCATTTAGCAAAGGAGGGGATGTCTCTTGAGAATTTGTATATACCAATGTCAGGAGCCTAGCATTCTTCCTCCCCAGGTGCAGGACCTTGCACTTGCTTTTGTTGAACCTCATTAGGTTCTTCTCTGCCCAGCTCTCCAGCCTGTCCAGGTCACGCTGGATGGCAGCACGGCCCTCTGGGGTGTCAGCCACCCCACCCAGTTTGGTATCATCAGCAAACTTGCTGAGGATACACTGTGCCCCCTCATCCAGGTCATTAATGAATCTATTAAACAAAATTGGACCGAGTATTGACCCCTGGGGGACACCGCTGGTTACAGGCCTCCAACTAGACTCTGTGCCGCTGACCACAACCCTCTGAGTTCTGTCCCACAGCCAACTCTCAGTCCACCTCACTGTCGCCTCATCTAGCCCATACTTCCTCAGCTGGCTAATTTGAGCAGAGCAATGAAGTTAGTCATAGGAGTACCAGAAAGGTAAGTGCTTGAACCGGTAAATAGCAAATAGCGAGTTCCCCCCAAATCGTGTGTGTGTCAAACCTGTCAAAGTTTTATTGCCAAATGTTGTTTGGCAGTACTTTCCAAGTGGCTCTTTTTGGTAAACATAACTTTTCAGGAGATTCAGGGTTGTGTGTGGCAAAACGCATGCCTCTGTCTGCGTGCCCCACTCCACAAACGTCCAGCAGCGGGGCTGTTGGTCCCCACTCTGGGTATTGCCACGGTGGTGCTGCGATATTGTCCTGGTTTGAGCGACTCGGGGCTAATTTCTCTTCTAATACTTGGGGAAGGTTGCACTTTTAGAAGACTCTAGTGTCTGAGCTTGTGAAAATATTTACTTTCTAGCCAGCTATGGTGTGTGGATTTCAAGGTCTCACTGTTTTCGAGCTAGCCAGGTGCAGGGATGAGGAGGAGCGAGACCCGGGCACTTGACCCAAGCTGGCCAACAGGATTATTTCATACCATCAGCATCACACTCGCTATAAATTAGAAAGTTCACTGGGAAGTTCTCTCTCTCCCTTGATGGCTGCCATCCTGAGAGCTGCGTATTCTGTATGGGTATCGGGATCAATATTGGTTCTTTAGCGCTTTGAAGGAGGCAGGTGGTGAAAGGCAGGAGGGGAAACCAGGGTGACCTGGAGGAGGGATACAGATCTCTCTTGGGTCCTGAAGAAAAGCAGCCTCTGCCTCCGCTTTGTGATGCGGGCTTCAAGGCAAAATGAGGAAACTGCCCTGGCGCAGGCTTTCCTGGGAAAATGCTGCCAGCGTTTGTGGGGAGGCCGAAGTCCAGGGCCAGCAGCTGTTGCCAAAGCGCAGGTGTTCTCCAGTGGGGCTGTAGCTTAGCCACAGGGCAGCCCTACGAGAGGCATTGCTGGGGCAGTGAGCTGGACAAGTCACTAGCTGGGCTTCTGTTGCAAGCCCTGGAGTGTTTGGGTGTTTAGTTTGGGGTCTGAGACCTGCTGTGGCTGGCAGCTCTCTGGGGGACTGTCGTTGTTGGGACGGACACGACACTGAACATCAAGTTGCAGCAATCCAATTTCTTCATTTAACAAGCAGTGCTTTTTTATATTCTTTTACCCAGGTGCTTATCTATGCATATATTCAGCATTCTACTTTTGCCCAATACGCTTTCACATCACACGCTGTTCGTGCTCTGGTCAAACCCAGGATGTTTGCCAACCCTTATCCTTTTACTTAGCTCTTCTCAGGACTCCCCAGTCTCTTCAAGGGTACACGGATATCTGCTCAAGGTTAATGTTAAACTTGCATTCTGATCCCTTGGACCAGCCGAGGTTTCCCACAATTCCCCCTTTTTGTATTTGTGCTACAAATGCTGCCCCCATCACCCGCTGCAGGGCCCTTTGCAGTAGGGAGATGAGACATGGCACCATCATTAGCACAACTACAATTATCAACAATATTATTAATCCTGCTTTGACCTTTGAAACCAGCCATCCCGAGAGTCCCCAGTTTTGCAAAAGGTGATCAAAAGAGAAGAACCCATCCTCTTCCTTTAACTTTTTCGTTCGTTCCATTAACTCTTGTATGCGTGCATGAATGGATTGAGAATGGTCCGATAAGTTCATGCAGCACATCCCATCAAAATCTTGACAACCATGACCTTGAGCCAGCAACAAAAAATCTATTGCAGCTCGATTCTGCAGTGTGGCATGTCTGACTGAGTCTACATCTAGTAGTAAACTACTTAAAGCTGAAGATGTAGCATTAGATTGCTTGGCCAGCCAACACCCAAGCTTGTTAAGCGTAGTGAGCGCTTTAGCTGATGCCACTCCGGGGGCTAAAAAGGATGCCGCGATTATTAGGTCTCACAGCAGCACTTTTGCTCCAGGACCCACCCGTTCCTGGGTCACAAGGGAACCAAAGTGCCGAAGAAGGGGTGGCACCACAGCAGGAGTATCATCAGCAAACTGCAAAAAGTTTAATACGTATACAGCTTTAGTTAATCGTGCTTCAGGGGTTTCCCCTATCATTCCCCCTTTTTGTTTTTTGCAAAGGCGTTTTAGAGTCCCGTGTGCACACTCAACAATACTCTGACCCGTGGGTGAGTGGGGGATGCCTGTGACATGTGTCACGCCCCAGAGTTGTAAAAAACAAGCTACCTTAATTGCCTTGGCCGTTAATTTCTCTTGGCCAAGGGGCAACTGATCAGCCCACACCGGTTTTTCTGTTAGCCATTTTAGGGCTAAAGTGTGTTGAGAAACACCCTGCAATACAGTGGTCCCGACTAAAAATCCGTAGTTATGCGAACTCCCCATTGGCCTAAGCAGCCCCTTCCCCATAGGTTTAAAGGAGTTGAGGTCACATATGGCCGCACTGTAGCCCTTTGCCCTTCTGAGTTTACAATCACAATAGGGTTAGTGGACATATAACTGTTGACAACTCCTCTGAGTCCTGCCCCTCCCAAGGCATTGGAGGTTAATGGCCAAGCAACAGGCCACTCCCGTAAAGAGATGATCGTCACATCTGCTCCAGTGTCTAATAATCCAGTCAGTCGGATCTTCTTGGGGGTGGCATCGTTAAGTTCAAGAACACAATGCATTTGTGGGCGTTGATTAGATACTCTTTGCACCCAATAGACTTGTGGCTTTCCTGTAGAGCCAAAACCACCATTACCACATGTAACGTTCGTTCGTGGAACACAACTTTGAAATGGGATTAACTGAGCAAGTCGAGTTCCCTTCTCAATAGTCACAGGTGGTGTAGCTGTTGATACCATGGTACATATTTGTCCTGTGTAATCAGCATCAATCACTCCGACATGTACCATGAGGCCTTGTAAGGTGGTACTAGATCTTCCTATCAGTAAGGCACTTAAACCTTTGCCAGTTGGTCCCCAAGCGTCCAGGGGCACCTTGTGTACCTCTTTACTACAGGAAAAGCAGCAGGCTCGGCAATTTCAGTACTAGGAGACTCGGCATGAGAAAGTGAAACAGGTATTTTCTCTGACAAGTCCCATTCACCCAATTCCATCGCTTTTTGCTTCACCTCCTCCAAAATCGGACAGGGTTTTGGGGTTTAACCGTCACTTGAACTGGTGGTAAGTCCCAAGTTTGGGGATACTTTGAACAACAGAGAGGACCCCCTTGTTCTATTTGCGATTTTACATCAATTGGAGAAGGCCAAGGGGGAGGTGGGGCAGAAGGGACAGAAACTGGAGGAGAATTGCTCCAGTCAATCAAATTGCTTTCCTCCTCATTGTCCGATTCAGGGGGCAAAGGTGGATAAGGGAACAGTGGATTAGGAGGTTCACAAGGGATGGGCACCTCCTCCGGAGGGGTCTTTTGGACCTCTTCACTGCTTTTGATTTGGTCTCTAGGCAATACAAATCCCGATCAGTTAGCACCTTCACTTGCAGCTTGGTCGCGAGGTAATACCTATTTATATTGTTTATCTTTTGTGTTCATCGGGATCAGTCCTTTATTTTCCTGAGCAGCAATCTCCTGCCCCTTTAAATCATCAACACGAGGTTTAGAGACAAACGGCGCAGGGGCTGCGGATGGCTGTTCACAACCTCCTGCTAAATCTCTCTGCTCCCTAAAGTTCTTTAATGTCTCTAATAAAAGTCGCCACGTAGTTAACAACTCAACAGCCGTTTTTGAGCCGCACGTAGCTTCCTCAAATAAAGTCTGCCCTAGCTTTGTCCATTGCGTTATACTAAATGCTGTAAGCGACGTTACTTCTACTCCCTGTTCTTTTCCCCAAAATACCATTTTTCACAAAATCACTTCAGGGAGGATTACACCTTGCCATTTCAACATTCTAGCATTCTAGAATAGCATATATTCAGCATTCTACTTTTGCCCAATACGCTCTCCCATCACACGCTGTTCATGCTCTGGTCAGAGCCAGGATGTTTGCCAACCCTTATCTTTTTACTTAGTTCTTCTCAGGACTCCCCAGTCTCTTCAAGGGTACACGGATATCTGCTCAAGGTCAATGTTAAACTCGCATTCTGATCCCTCGGACCAGCCGAGGTTTCCCACAGTGCACTCTTCTAAGGTATTAATATCTAGCGCCCTTGTGGTTTGTGTTGCTACTTGTTGGGGGCATTTGTAGCTCGCAATAGTGGATCCCGCTAATTGCTTCTGAACTGCAATAGTGTAATCGCCATCGCACACACAGAACTTGCAATAGTGACGTATTGGACCTGTGAGTGAAGTCCAAATAAATTGTTAATTTGAACCTCTCCGTGAAGTACTTTTTTCCCATTTCGTCACAGAGTCTCCTCCAGAGGGTGAGGGATTGTGGTGGTCCTCCAAGAGCCCTGTCAATACCCAAATCTCTAGCCAGTGGTCCCAACCACTTGGCTTCTCTACCATCTCAGTCCAAACTCTTGGCTCCAGTGTCCCAGCATCGGAGTAGCCAAGGAATCGCTCGCTCGCCTTCCTGACGGCCGTAATCCTTACGTATGTCTCGCAGCTCACTTGGGGCTAATGATGGAGTAGTTTCCTCTGTTCCTTCATTGTATGATGTCCCTGGTTGCCCATTGCTGTCTGGCCCTACTGCACGTTTCCTCTTATGCACAGAGGTGACTGGTACCGGCACCGACTGTGTCTGTAGCTCAGCTGCGTCAGCCATCACCACGGTCAGAGTAGGTCTGGTCCTTGTTGCAGCTGCGGGTGCTGTCATGGGAGGCGGTGGGGTCTGGATGGGATCAGTGTCTGTCACAGGGCCAACAGGGGCTGCACAGGGATGATGTATGTCGCGGGGGCTGTGCAGGCGGGATGTCCGTCGGGGGGGCTGGTGGGGGCTGTGCCGGTACAGTGTACAGCAGGGGGCAGCGGGGGCTGTCGTAGGAGCCGGCAGGATCTCAGCCGGCGGAGTCTGGATGGGATCACCGCCTGCCATAGAGGCCGGCGGCGGCTGTGGCCGGTAGGAGCCGGCGGGGTCTCTGCCGGACGTTTCCCTCTACCACAGATCCAGACAATGACAAAGGTCAAACCCGCAAAACTTAACAACGCAAGCACAACCATCAAAAGGTTCCCAGGGTATTCTAATGGCAACCCCTATTAATGAGCGCAATGGAAAGCTGGCCAGATGAGAAG
Source organism: Vanellus vanellus (assembly GCF_965231255.1). Taxonomy (NCBI): domain Eukaryota; kingdom Metazoa; phylum Chordata; class Aves; order Charadriiformes; family Charadriidae; genus Vanellus; species Vanellus vanellus. The sequence goes on from NW_028126704.1 coordinate 27,475, forward strand.
GCCCTGTTACATCTCAGCCCCGAGGGAAAAGAAATGTGCCCGAGGAGGTGCTAAAAGGCGCTCTGGCACACACAACCCACCCCCAAAACTGCAGTGCCGCCGCTGGGCTCCCAGCTGACAAGTTTTCTTCCTTTGCGGCCTCAGTGAGGCTGTGGATTATTTCTTTCTTTTTGTTGGTTTTCCAGATGGGAAATGCGGGGTTTCTCCCAGCTTCCCTGCTGCAAAAAGCAGTTTGGAACCCTCCTGAAAGGAGTGTTGAACACTACTTAAAGCAGTTGGTTAACCCTTCCAAAGCAGTTTTTCAGCCTCCCTAAAGCAGTTTTGAACCCTTCTTAAGTACAATTTTTTTCCTGGTAAGTGAATATCCGTAAAGATATTGTTCATAGTGTTTTAAATCAGTGCCAAGTCCCTGCAGCGCTGCCTCCGTCTGCTTTTTTCTGGCTTCACACACGGGATCAGACAAATAGAAGGAGCAGCGCCCGTCTCACTGGCAAACCCGCTCCTCCCTTCCCGGTTTCATTGCCCATTTCTTTAGGTTTTTCAGCCACAATTCAGAGATATTGATTTGATGAAGGTGCGCAGAAGCTAAAGCATTTTTGGGGAGAAAGCCATTAATTGTTGGAGGATGCAAATGCGATCGGTGACAGTCTCTGTCTCTGCTTTGGGCAATACCATTTTTGGCATCCCGTGCATGTGTTCTTTGTCCGGGTGACGCAGTCACAGCGTATTAAAAGGAATTGAGAGTATTTTATTGGTTTATCGATCTCTACAATAACATGGGGAACTGTAATTAACCCCCCCCGCCGAGTCCTTCAGAGCTGCCCGTGGGTCTCTGCCAGCCCGATTTGGATTTTTTCTCTCCCCACCAGCTCCGTATGGATGCCTGTACCCAGCATCCGTCCCAAATGTTCCTGGAGAACCTTTGGATGGATTCTGTCTCTAAAATGGTGCTGACACCCCCTTTTTTGTGGCGGCAGGGCCCGATCCCGTGGCAGGAGGTGAAGGGGTGGGCTCCTTCTCCCCCAGTGCTGGGGGGGGGTCGCCCCGCAGGAAACGCCCGTTCAGGGGGTCCAAAGACCCCATGAACTCCCCCATTTTGGGCCGTTTTGGTGCCCCTGGCCGCCCCCGCGGTGACACATCCCAGCCGGGAGGAGGGTGCCAGGGACACCCTCATTTTGGGGAGGGCTGGGCTGGTTTCGGGGGGTCCCGGCTCATTTTGGGGAGGGCTGGGCTGGTTTCGGGGGGTCCCGGCTCATTTTGGGGAGGGCTGGGCTGGTTTCTTCGGCCTCGCAGTGCCCGGGGCGGAGAGAAGCGGCGGCGCGGGGCTGAGGGGACCTCGTTCTCCTCGGCGCGGCCCCACTCCCCCCACCCCCCCGCAGGGGGGCGTGGCCCGGGTTTGGCCCTCGGCGCATGCGCGGGTGGACGGACGCGAAGGAGAACGTTTCCGGTGTGCGGCGGCGGTCGGTACCGGGGGAGATGGGGGAGCGGGGGGGTATGGCGGCACGAGCGGTGCGGAGGTCTCCGGTGCCAGTTCGGGGGGTTTGTGGGGTGGCGGGACCGGGCTGGGGGACTCGGGGGGCGGCCTGGGCCTGTTTGGGGGGGGCAGAGCCGAGTGGGGGGTCCCCGGGGGAAACAGGACCGATTCAGCCCCCCCCCCGTCCCCCGCTGCCGCCCCCTCACCCCCCGCTCGCTCCCCGCAGGTGGCGGCAGCCCCGGCCGCAGCGCAGGGTGCCCGGGGCCGGCCTGGCCGGGCGCTTGGCTCCGCTCTGGGCTCCGCTCTCAGCCCCCCCCGGCAGGTCAGCCCGGCCGTGCCCCCTTCGCCCGCCTCCAGCCCACGGCCGAGTCCCCCCAGGTACCCCCGAGATGGGTCGGGGGGTGTCAGCGCTGGGCCCCCTGAAGCGGGGGTGGGTGGTGGGCACGGGCATTGCTGGGAGCCCGTGGGCAGCCCTGGGACCCCCTTAAAGGCCACGGAGAGCCCCGGGGCCCCCTTGTCTCCCCCAGAGCCGACGGGGAGCCGTAGCTGTGGAGTCAGCTTAAGGAGTCTGCCCTAAGGACTGCTGCTTTTTGGAGCGTTGGGGGAGGGGGAGGGTTGTCGGTGAGGGGAGTGGAGGTGTGTGGGAGGAGTCCCGTGTCTTGAGGGAGGTTTGGGGATGTTGGGCAGATTTGGGGGAGTGGGGGAGGGGTCCCCTCCTTTGGAGCTCCCTGGTTCTTTTCTTCCAAACTGTGGGAGGCAGCGGGCGAAGGGGGAAGGCAATAGAGTGAGTTGCTGTACTTCAGTCCTTGGTTGAGAGTCAGCGACTCTGCTCCCTTGCTGCTCAGCAGACTATTGGCTCCGTGGGGCTGTTTCTCCAGGCAGGCTACGACTACAGAAACGGCCCCGCTTCCTCGGAAGAGTTGTCAGCAGTGACGTCTCCTGGGAATGTACTGCTTGACGTTAGATAGACCTGGCACCACGCAGCAGCTCAGAGCTCCACAGCGTATGCTTCCACACTCAGTTCCATTCCCTGCGTGGGAAACCACTCTTTCTCGGTCCCTGCTGGCAGCTCCTGTGGAGGCTCCTGGCTGAGCACAAGCCCCAGTTTCCCCACTGCCCCACCAGTAGCCATGGGAGAGCGGGGGTGCCCTGAGTGTGTGAGCACCACTGGCTCTGTTGCTGCACTGGGCCAGGGCTCCAGGAAGTGGTAGAGGGAGCTCTGGGAAGAGGAGCTGCTCCTCAACAGGCTGCTGCAGTCCTCCCAGTTGGCCAGCGAGCACAGGCTGCAGGGGCTCTTGCGGTGGCCCTCGGGGGGCCCAGGAGCCCACGGGGTGCCTGGACCAGAAGGAGCTGTCCCCACTGATAGGACCTATAGGCGGCAGAGGAGGGCAGGGGGACGTGGGGACTTGGGGGGGGCGGGGGGTAGAGAGAGGCATCACTGCTCAGATGGTATATGGTTGGCAGGGAGCCCAGTGGGTCCTGTGGGGCCCGGTGCTCCCTCCTCACTGCCTCCTCGGTTGCCCTGCAGAGGAGGAGAGAGAAGAGACCCGCTGCACCCTGTCTCCTCCGTCGGGGCCCGCAGGCAGCACCCCCTCCTCAGCAGGCGGGCAGGGCTGCCCAGCGCAGGCAGGGCAGGGCACTGGCTGAGGGTCTGGGGCAGGATCTGGGGTTCTCCCACACACTCCCTGCTTCTCCTGCATTGACTTGAGCTCCCATCCTTCATCCGCTAGCCGAGAAGCTGCTGAGGGAGGGGATGGAGTGAGCGGCCGGCAGCCCCCGGCACAGCCCCAGCTCAGGGCTGCCGTGGGGTGTGGGCTGTTTGCATGGTGCTCGGTGCCAGGGCCACTCACCGCTCTGCTCCTGCAGGCGGGCTCTCGCGTCCGTCGTCCCTTGCTTTGGCTTCTTCCAGTCCCTCTGCAGGACCCCGGGAGCTGGGTGAGACGGGAGCAGCTCCCAGCCCCGCGCCGCAGCCCCCCACCCCACCCCACGCTGCGGCACAGTGCGGTGCAGCAGTCACCTACCTGGAGCCGCTTGGTCCGTAGCACAGAAGAGACCGCGCTGAGCCCCATCAAAAGCATCACGAGCGGAGCCAGGTGAGCTGTGGGGGGGACGTTGGAGTCCCTCCTGGCACCAGCTGCGGTGCAGCCGCGCAACCCTGGGGTGCCCCCCATGGGAAATGTTAAATGGAGCTGGGTGGGCTGGAGAAAGGGAGGAAGCACCTCTTGAAACCAGCTCGGCCCTCTCCAGCCACAAAACCCTCCCCAGAGGCACCAGAGGGGACCCCCAGATCCTTGAAGGGCTACCCCAGACTCCCTCCGGCCTGCAGGAGTCCCCCCCAGGACCCCTTACGGACACCCCAGTGGCGTCCCAATTCTGGGTTCTTTACCTGCTGGGCAAGCCGGTAACACACTGTGTGGGAGCAGCCAGCCAAGCCGGTTTCAGAGCACAAGAGGTGAGAGGCAGGGAGCTGCCATCCCACTCAGCTCCATCTCCGCCGTGCCTTGGCTGTGCAGAGAGAACTTGGGGGGAGCTGCAAAACAGCTCAGCCCGGGCTTATCTCCAGATGGCACAGAACAACCAAAACCAAATGGCCCTTAACAAACAAAATGCCCCGAGTCCCATCCCACCACTCTTCCCGTGACAGTGAGCGCCGGACATCACAAATTGGCAACAGAGACTTCGCTATGGCACCACCAGAGGGAAATATCCCAGACAGTGTAATCCACTCGGGCATAATCCTGCACCCTCACCGAGTCAGGAAATATAAACCGCAGGGTCTGGGGAGACAAATGGGGAATCCTCCAAGGATACAGCTGGCCCCTAGGAGATCCGTCCCCCCCATCCAGGACGCTGTACAGGGTAACTTCCCAGGGATGGAGCGACCTCACCTGAGAGAGAGAGGGTAAGTGACTAAGAAACATCCGTACGGTATAGGGCATGCGATTGAGTTTGTGACTGGTGCACTCTTCTAAGGTATTAATATCTAGCGCCCTTGTGGTTTGTGTTGCTACTTGTCGGGGGCATTTGTAGCTCGCAATAGTGGATCCCGCTAATTGCTTCTAAACCACAATAGTGTAATCGCCATTGCACACACAGAACTTGCAATAGTGATGTATTGGACCTGTAAGTGAAGTCTAAAGAAATTGTTAATTTGAACCTCTCAGTGAAGCCCTTTTTCCCGTTTCGTCCCACTCCCCGAGCCACTGGGTAAAGCGACACCTGGCAAAAAAACCACCACCACCCCAAAAAAAAACGCACACCACATCCCCCACTCCCCACCCACCACTTCTCCCCCCATCACAGCCATGGGGCAAACTCCCACCACCACCACCCCCCAATCTCAGCTCGGCCATGACCCCCCCGAGACACTGGAAAGAAAGCAACGGAGAGTAAGCTCAGGCTCGTGTGAGCTGGAGAGATTTCTCTGTTTTTTGACGTTGTTGTCGTTGGGTGGGTTTTGGTTGGTTTTTTTCACAGAACTCTTTGCAGTGTGGTGTCACAGCCCCCGGGGCCGGCACTGGCACCGCCACCTCCCCCCCCGGCTCTCGTCCCTCCTCTTGCCCGATGGCTTTCACAACTTTCCTTCCTTGGTTTGGTTGGTTTTTTTTTTCCTTTCTACCTTTCTTTTTTTTATATTTGGGGGTTTTGTTTCTTTTTTTTCTTCTTTCCCCCCTTTTTTCTTCTGCCCACCTGTTTTTCTTTTGTTGTTTTTTTTTTTTTCTTTTTCTCTCTTTAAGCATCTCTCAAGCTTTCTCCGAAGGAACGGCCCCTGGCTCTCAGCCAGCAGAAGGAGACTATGGAAGAGCTCTGGCACCCGTGGGATTGCTTTCCTTCTCCCGCCTCGCACTCAGTAGAGAGCGTGTTTTCCAACTCTTTTTTTTTTTTTAATTAAGAAAATAAACAAAAATAATGCTCCAGCTATCAGTTTTACAAGGCATAGAAAATCTCTAAAAGGGAAACACAAGCGCAATGTGCTGAGGTATGAGAATCTGAGGTAGTTTTTGTGTGTGGATGTGTGTGTGTCATCTGGGGTTGGGGGTTGTGTTTTATTTTTGAAATTAAAAAAAAAAAAAATTTGCTAGTGAATTTTTTTTTTTTTCCCCCAGCCCTGGGCTGACATCCGCTTGGAAATGTGGCTTTCCCCCCCTGCCCCTCTTTCCCCCCTTCTCTCCTTGCAACGGGGATCTTTCCCTAAAGCGTTTACGGCTGAGCACGGCCTTTCCTTTAACCTCTAGAAAAGCCGGCTTGTGCTAAAAAACAGACATCCTTCTCCCGCCCCCACCCCCTCTGAAATGAAATAAATAAAATCCTTACAAAAATTAAAAATTGACGTTAGTTTCATTAATGTTATATTAATTCTAAAAACTGATGAGCCGCTGCGCTGTGCACCGCTGCCCAACTTCCCCCCCCCCAACGCTGGGCGATCTCCTCTGGCCATGCCTGGGATGAAAAGCCGGTGGCTTTTAGGAAATAAAAAATAAAAAAAATTAAAAAAAATAATAATAAAACTCTCTTTCTCTCTCTCTCTCTGCCTATGTTAGTCCAACTAAAGGGATAGTGTCGGGAGGCGAGGGAGGAGGAACGGGGAGGCTGTGTGATGGAGAGAGCCCTCCCCGTACCCCTCGGCTGTGCATCCTCGCAGCGCCGCGGGGAATGGGGGGCTGTGTGTTTGGGGGGGTCTTTGGTTTGCTCCCCTGACCTGCTGGGGGTGGGGGAGGAGGGTTTGGGGGGGGGGGGGGGGGGATATCCGGCAGTGGGGTTACATTCATCAGGCGGTGCTGGGCGGCACGGCGGGAGCCTCCCTTGCTGTGCTGCGAGGCCGGGGCTCCCGGAGCGTGTTTCTGCTCCTGCTGCTTCACCTGCTGGAGCATTTCCCTCATCTTGCGCTGTGCAGTCTTGGGGAGGAGAGGGGAAAAGCAAGAGGTGGGGGTCAGGGCACCGCTTCTCCCCCCCGCCACCCCCCACCCCCGAGCCCCCACCGAGCATCTTGCTGCTCCCAACTTGTCACTCTGGGAGTGACATAATTAATTCTGGAGGCGGGTTTGGGTGTTGTTTTTTTGTTTGTTTTTTTTTTTTTTTTTTAACTTGTGCTTCCTCCATCGCTCCTTGAAAGCACCTGAATTTTTCTGGGGGGCTGCGATCCTGCTCGAGTGGACAAGAGACAAGGTTATGGAAGATGCACCCAGGTGGGATGCGCGTGGCTTTGCCCGCACCGAGGAGTCCATTCACACCCTGGGTGCTGCTCTGCACAGCATCCAAAACACCCATTTTTAGATCAATCGAGCCAATCTTCAATTTCAGTTCTCGCACAGCCAGGGGAGCTACCGAAACACCTTCAGTGCCTCTTGGGGGCACAGGGACCTCCCAAAAGAAGAGTGGCAGGACGCTCGGGTGGTGCTGGGCTCAGCAAGCCCCACACCTTTCCTCGGTGGATGAAAGCGGCCGGGGAGGATCGGGTAAAGCCGCAGCCAAACTGTACCTGAGTGGCAAAGAAATGCCCAATGATTTTAACGATGACCTCCTCGTTCTTGTCCGGGGTTTGGTCTCGTGGCACAAGGACTTCCGCGCTGGATAAGTTTTACAGTTTGTTCACCTGGAGCGAACCACAAGAGGCTTCTGTTGTGGAAGAGCCAAAATCCTCCACTGCCACAGTCACGACGGCACCAGGCACCCTGTGTGTCTCCCCCTTCCTTGGGACCAACGAGAACCACCACCAGGACATGGGGGCTGAGGGTCAAGACATCGCTGAGACCACTGAGCACCCGGGATTTGTCCCCCTGGGGTGGGCAGGGGTGATGGGTGATGCCCAACTTTGCATCCCCGGGGCACCACCCTCCACCGTTTTGCCACCTTTGCCTGTCACGTGGCCAGCGGCGAAGGAAGGCACCTTGATGTGGACTTCAAGCTTCACTTCTTTCAGGTTAAAGAAGTTATCCTCTTTCAGCTTCCCAAATATTCACCCCCTGGGCCTGGGGAGCAGATGGACGGGAAGGAAAACCATCAGGCAGCGCCCGCTGTGCCCCTCCATCCCCAAAGCTGATGATGTCCCCACGTCCAGCAGCATCAAAACTACTGTACCGAGCAAAGAGCTCCCCCGGTGCTGAGGGAGGCCAAGCCAGGCTGGCAGCACAGTGGTGACCACAGGGATGCTCTCGACTTGGCCCCTACTGTCCCCCCCACCCACAGCCCCCACCCAGCGCACCTTGAACTGAGCCTCGGGCGTCCCCATGATGATGACCATCCTGTCCTGGTTTGAGGTAAAACAGAACCAATTTTGTTCAGTAACTTCGCTTCTTAGCTGGGCCTCTTCTAACAACTGAAATTAACTGCATATTGTGCAGACAGTGTTCACTCTCTCAGAGTGATAAGGCCAATTGTTTATAGCTGATGCCCAGGCATGGGATGCAGAGAGGCTCTTGCTTATACTTATTGCCATAACAGCCAAGGCCAACCAACTTTGTTATTTGCCACGTTGGAGGGTCGGAAGCGGAAAAGCATAGTGGGGTCCCACCTGCAGGGAGGAGCGGACAGGACAGGTGACCCAAAACTGACCAACAGGGTATTCCATCCCATCTGCCTCATGCTCAGTATAAAAGCTGAGGGACCAAAGGGTCACGGGTTCTTCCTTCAATGGCCGACGTTTGAGGAGGACTCTCTCTGCCTGTGATCCCAATCCTGACTCCAGATCCGGAATCCAGTTCCCGTCCGTCACTGAGTCCAGCCTGGGACTGCCCCAGTGCCAGCCGGTGATGTGATTGTCATCTCGGGAGCTTGATACGGTTTTGTATATATTTTTCATTATTTCCTTTTATTTTATTATTAATATTTCATTAAAGTAGTTTAGTTTCTTCTAAACTCGTAAGTCTCTTTTTCCTCCTCTGCCTCTCTCTTTGTAGAGGGGTAGAGGGGAGCATCTGTCGGTCCCGTCTGAGGTCCCTCGGGTCCCCAGTGGTGGATTTGGCCTAAACCACGACACATCCACTCGCTGGCCTCGGGACCTTCTGACGGGGCGATCTGGGGAGGGATGGGGGAGAGGGAGATTGAGCGCGGCCCCCACTTCGGCAAGACCTTCCCTCGGTGGGATTTCCCCCCCCAGCGCAGGACAACCCCACCATGCAGGAGCCCGAGCCGGGGTGATAACCGGGGTGCTGCAGGCCTGGCCTTCTACTAACGACAGGCTGGAGAGGTGGGCACATGCCAACCTCATGAAGTTCAATGAGGCCCAGTGCAAGGTCCTGCACCTGGGTCAGGGCAATCCCAAGCCCAAATCCAGGCTGGGCGGAGAATGGATGGAGAGCAGCCCTGAGGAGAAGGACCTGGGGGTGCTGACTGATGAGAAGCTCAACATGAGATGGCAATGCATGATCACAGCCCAGAAAACCACACATATCCCAGCCTGCATCAGAAGTGTGGCCAGCAGGGCGAAGGATGTGGTTCTGTCACTCTGCTTTGCTCTGGTGATACACCACCTGGAGTACTGCATCCAGCTCTGGAGCCCCCAACATAGGAAAGACATGGACCTGCTGGAGCAGGGCCAGAGGAGGCCATAGAGATGCTGTGAGGGCTGGAGCCCCTCTGCTGGGAGGACAGGCTGAGAGTTGGGTTTGTTCAGCCTGGAGCAGGCGCCGGCCAGGGGGGCTCCGTACAGACCTGAGAGGTACGCCAAGGAGCTCTATGGTGGGAGAGAAAATGAGAGTCAGTGATGGCCCCAGCGTGCCAGACCTTTCCCAGCCACCCCCAGCCCGATGCAGAGCAGCATGCCACCACTGTGAGCCCGGCAGGGACACGGGGACAACCCTTCAAGCCCTGAAACCCTGGGGTGATGTGCAGCCCCATCCCAGCGCGATGGGGCTGGGAGGCGGATGGGGGGTCCCAGTTACTCCCAGTCCCTCCCCACTGCCACGTTTCCACCCATGTCTTGCCTTTGTAGGGGAAAACCAGGACACAACTCTCTCCCGCTCTGCGTTCCAGCAAGTGCAACCAGATGCTACCTGCAAACCACCATTTCTCATGTGGAGAAGGAGCAGACCCAGCTCCCCTGCCCAGGCTGGACGACGCTCTCGCTCCCAGCCCTCTAGTTAAACCCGCTGCGCCGAGGTTGTGCTCCCTCTCACATTGAGCCCATGCTCCCCGTGTCCACCCTCTGCTTCTGGCCACGGGCTGCTCCATGGCTCCTACACCAACATGTCCTCTCCTGCCCAGCCACTCCTCAAGGCCAGCGTGGACACTGCACCTCCTCACTTCCCTCCCTTCACCAGGAGCCTCATTCCTTCTCCTCCATCCTTCCCAGGTCTCTAGAGCTCCACAGTTGAAGCTACTGCCACCGGCCCCAGGTCCTGCTGAGGATGCAGTCAGAAATGACCACTCCACGGTGTGAAACGTAAAGTACTTGGGTGGAAGGAGCAGAGGCCTCACCAGGGTGGCTTCAAAAAGGTCCCACAAAGCTTTGGGGTGAAGGAGGTCCCACCAAACGCTGCCCTTTGGGACACCTGCCCAGCTCTTCTCCAGCACGCCAACAAACGCTCAACCAGACAGTTCCCCAAGGCCACGCTTGCTCGGGCCGTCGCCGTGGGCAGAGCATCCTCCCGCACAGCCAGACCAACCGACCCTTCTCAGTGCCCTCCGGGGCCACCGCGCACATCACACTCACGCACCCCTCTGCACCACCAGCCTGGCACTCACCCTTCTCCTCCGACCGCTCTGCTGCTGGCGTTGCCAGGAGAAGAAAACAGCACAAGTAAATGAACCCGCGCGAAAAGAGAAGTTAAAGAGGACCGGCCAGTAAGGATAAAACAATATCCCGTATCTTATGAGGGGAGGAAAGGTCTAAAACCAGTAATCGATTCATTGTTGAAGGATGGATTGTTGGAACCCTGGATGTCACCTTACAATAGTCCAATTCTACCGGTCAGGATGGCTGAGGGGAGATAGAGATTAGTCGCAGACCTACGAGAAGTCAATAAACGAGTACAGACTCGGCAGCCTGTGGTTTCGAACCCATATACCCTCCTGAGTAAAATATCGCATAATCATAAATGGTTTAGTGTAATAGACCTTAAAGATGCCTTTTGGGCCTGTCCGTTAGCAGAGGAGAGTAGAAACTTATTTGCCTTTGAATGGGAAGATCCGGACACCAGGAGGAAGCAGCAACTCCGCTGGACCTCCCTGCCTCAAGGGTTCACAGAATCCCCAAATCTATTTGGACAGACGCTAGAGAAAATTTTAGGGGAGTTCCAGGCAGAACCCGCAGTACGAATCTTGCAGTATGTAAATGATCTGTTGGTATTGGGAGAGAGGGAGCAAAAAGTCAGAAAGAGACATCGATACGTTTGCTGAATAGTTTTTTTTGGAGAACAAGAGTTAAGAGTCTCAACAACACAACTGCAGTTTGTACAAAAAGAAGTAAAGTATTTAAGGCATCTAATTAACAAAAGAAAAAGAAAAATCAATCCAGAATGAATTACAGCATTAAGTGTGCCAAGAACGAAATGAGAAATAAAGAATATTTTAAGGTTACTAGAGTACTGTAAATTATGGGTTAAAGGATACACTCAATAAAATTTCTGTATGACAAACTTGTAAAAGACAGTCCAATACAGCAGACAGAAGACAAACAAGAGCAATTTAAAGAACTGAAGCAGAAGTTAATAGAAGCCCCGGGTTTAGCCCTCCCCTCCCTAGAAAAAAAAAAAAAAAGAATTTCACCTTCTTCTAAACACGGAAGAAGGGATAGTGCATGGAGTTGTAATGCAGGAACGGGGCGGAGAAAGGAAACCGGTGGCATACTTATCCAAAATTAATGGACCCGGTATGTTGGGGGTGGCCCACATGCATACAGGCAGTAGTGGCCACAGCAATATTAGTAGAAAAAAGCCAAAAATTAACCTCTAGAAGAACCCTAATCGTACATACCCCCCCACACACTGTAAGAACTATCTTATCTCAAAAGTCTGGCCGGTGGTTAACAGATTCCAGAACTTTGAAGTATGAAACCATTTTAATAGAAAAGAATGATTTGACCCTCGTAGTAGACAGAAACCTGAATCCTTCACAACTCCTGTAGGGACAGGCAAGTGGGGAGCCGCACCATGATTGATTAGATTTTATAAATTACCAAACCAGGGTAAGAGAAGAGCTAATAAACACACCAATGCCCTATGTAAAAAAAAAAAAAAAAAAAAAAAAAAAACGAAACCCAAAAAACTATCCGGGAGGGGGAGGGGGAGGGGGAGGGGAAGGGGAAGGGCGGGGAAGGGGAAGGGGAAGGGGAAGGGCGGGGCAGGGCAGGGAAGGGAAGGGAGGCGCGATTTTGAATGGGAGGAGAGGGAAAGGGGGGGGCGAGAGATAAGGGGGGGCGAGAGAGGAAGAGAGGATGGTGGGGGGTGTGGGAGCGACTGTGTGAGGGGGGAGTGAGGGGAATGGGTGTTTGTGAGGGGGGAATGGGTTTTCGTGAGCGGGAGAGGCGAAGGAGGGATGCGAGGGCAGGGATGGTTTCGAACTCACAGTGCCCGGTGCGTAGGGAAGCGGTGGGGTGGGAACCGGTGGGACGGGCCCGGCCCGGCCCCGCCCCGCCCCGCCCCGCCCCGTCGTTCTCCTCGGCGCGGCCCCGCCCCTCTCGCCCGCTTTCGCCGCGGCGACGCTGGGGGGCGTGGCCCGGGTTTGCCCTTCGGCGCATGCGCGGGTGTGCGGACGCGAAGGGGAGCACTTCCGGTGTGCGTCGGCGGTCGGGAGCTGCGACGGCCGGTACCGGGGGAGACGTGCGGACCGGGACGGAGAAGAGCGGGAGCGGCACCGGGAGAGGGAGACTGGGCAGGCAGGCAGGCAGGCAGGCAGGCAGGCAGGCAGGCAGGCGGGGCGGCAGGAGCGGTGGTGCGGAGGTGTCCAGGGCCAGTTCGGGGGGTTTGTGGGGTGGCGGGACCGGGCTGGGGGCCTCGGGGCGCGGTCTGGGCCTGTTTGGGGGGGGCAGAGCCGAGTGGGGGGTCCACGGGGAGGACAGGGCCGATTCACCCCCCCGTCCCCCTCGTCCCCTACTGCCGCCCCCTCACCCCCCGCTCGCTCCCCGCAGGTGGCGGCAGCCCCGGCCGCAGCGCAGGGTGCCCGGGGCCGGCCTGGCCGGGCGCTTGGCTCCGCTCTGGGCTCCGCTCTCAGCCCCCCCCAGCAGGTCAGCCCGGCCGTGCCCCCTTCGCCCGCCTCCAGCCCACGGCCGAGCCCCCCCAGGTACCCCCGAGATGGGTCGGGGGGTGTCAGCGCTGGGCCCCCTGAAGCGGGGGTGGGTGGTGGGCACGGGCATTGCTGGGAGCCCGTGGGCAGCCCTGGGACCCCCTTAAAGCCCACGGAGAGCCCCGGGGCCCCCTTGTCTCCCCCAGAGCCGACGGGGAGCCATAGCTGTGGAGTCAGCTTAAGGAGTCTGCCCTAAGGACTGCTGCTTTTTGGAGCGTTGCGGGGGAGGCAGGGTTGTCGGTGTGGGGAGTGGAGGTGTGTGGGAGGAGTCCCGTGTCTTGAGGGAGGTTTGGGGGTGTTGGGCAGATTTGTGGGAGTGGGGGAGGGGTCTCCTCCTTTGGAGCTCCCTGGTTGGTTTCTTCTAAACTGTGGGAGGCAGCGGGCGAAGGGGGAAGGCAATAGAGTGGGTTGCTGTATTTCAGTCCTTGGTTGAGAGTCAGCGACTCTGCTCCCTTGCTGCTCAGCAGACTATTGGCTCCGTGGGGCTGTTTCTCCAGGCAGGCTACGACTACAGAAACGGCCCCACTTCCTCGGAAGAGTTGTTAGCGGTGACGTCTCCTGGGAACGTACTGCCTGACGTTGGATAGACCTGGCACCACGCAGCAGCTCAGAGCTCCACAGCATATGCTTCCACACTCAGTCTCGTCCCCTGCGTGGGAAACCACTCTTTCTCGGTCCCTGCTGGCAGCTCCTGTGGAGGCTCCTGGCCCAGGACCGGCCCCGGTTTCCCCACTGCTCCACCAGCAGCCATGGGAGAGCGGGGGTGTCCTGAGTGTGTGAGCACCACTGGCTCTGTTGCTGCACTGGGCCAGGCCTCCAGGATGTCGTAGAGGGAGCTCTGAGAAGAGAAGCTGCTCCTCAACAGGCTGCTGCAGTCCTCCGAGTTGGCCAGCGAGCACAGGCTGCAGGGTGCAGCCGCGCAACCGTGGGGTGCCCGCCGTGGGAAATGTTAAAGAAATAAAACGTTGGTCTCTATCCCTGGTGCTGTGGTTCCTCCTCCCATCCCGCGGCTGGGGCTGTGCCCCCCTCAGTGCCCGACCCAGTGGGACAGGCTGGCACTGCGGGCACCCACCAACCTGGGGGGGTGGTGGTGTCGGGGGAGCTGGGTGGGCTGGAGAAAGGGAGGAAGCACCTCTTGCAACCAGCTCGGCCCTCTCCAGACACAAAAGTCTCCCCAGAGGCACCAGAGGGGACCCCCAGATCCTTGAAGGGCTGCCCCAGACTCCCTCCGGCCTGCAGGAGTCCCCCCCAGGACCCCTTACGGACACCCCAGTGGCGTCCCAATTCTGGGTTCTTTACCTGCTGGGCAAGCCAGTAACACACTGTGTGGGAGCAGCCAGCCAAGCCGGTTTCAGAGCACCAGAGGTGAGGGGCAGGGAGCTGCCATCCCACTCAGCTCCATCTCCGCCGTGCCTTGGCTGTGCAGAGAGAACTTGGGGGGAGCTGCAAAACAGCTCAGCCCGGGCTTATCTCCAGATGGCACAGAACAACCAAAACCAAATGGCCCTTAACAAACAAAATGCCCCGAGTCCCATCCCACCACTCTTCCTGTGACGTTGAGCGCCGGACATCACAAATTGGCAACAGAGACTTCGCTATGGCACCACCAGAGGGAAATATCCCAGACAGTGTAATCCACTCGGGCATAATCCTGCACCCTCACCGAGTCAGGAAATATAAACCGCAGGGTCTGGGGAGACAAATGGGGAATCCTCCAAGGATACAGCTGGCCCCTAGGAGATCCGTCCCCCCCATCCAGGACGCTGTACAGGGTAACTTCCCCGGGACGGAGCGACCTCACCTGAGAGAGAGAGAGGGTAAGTGACTAAGAAACATCCGTACGGTATAGGGCATGCGATTGAGTTTGTGACTGGTGCACTCTTCTAAGGTATTAATATCTAGCGCCCTTGTGGTTTGCGTTGCTACTTGTCGGGGGCATTTGTAGCTCGCAATAGTGGATCCCGCTAATTGCTTCTAAACTGCAATAGTGTAATCGCCATTGCACACACAGAACTTGCAATAGTGACATATTGGACCCGTGAGCGAAGTCCAAAGAAATTGTTAATTTGAACCTCTCAGTGAAGCCCTTTTTCCTGTTTCGTCCCACTCCCCGAGCCACTGGGTAAAGCCACACCTGGCAAAAAAAACACCACCACCCCAAAAAAAACCCCACACCACATCCCCCACTCCCCACCCACCCCTTCTCCCCCCATCACAGCCATGGGGCAAACTCTCCCCCCCCCCCCCCCCAATCTCAGGTTGGCCGTGACCCCCCCGAGACACACATGAAAGCAAAGGAGAGCGAGCTCAGGCTCTTGTGAGCTGGAGAGATTTTTCTTTGTTTTTTGATGTTGTTGTCGTTGGGTGGGGTTTGGTTGGGTTTTTTTCACAGAACACTTTGCAGTGTGGTGTCACAGCCCCCGAGGCCGGCGCTGGCACCGCCCCCTCACCCCCGGCTCTCGTCCCTCGTCTTGCCCGAGGGCTTTCACCCCTTTCCTTGCTTGGTTTGGTTGTTTGTTTTTTCCTTTCTACCTTTCTTTTTTTTTTTATATTTGGGGGTTTTGTTTCCTTTTCCTTTTTTTTTCTCTTCCCCCCCCCTTTTTTCCTTTTCCCTTTTTTTCCGTTTCCCCCTTTTTTCTTCCCCCCTTTTATCTCTTTTTCTCTTTGTTCTTCTTTCCCCTCTTTTTTTTTCTCCCCCCATTTTTTTCTTTTGTTTTTTTTCTTTTTCTCTTTTAAAACATCTCTCAAGCTTTCTCCGAAGGAACAGCCCCTGGCTCTCAGCCAGCGGAAGGAGACTATGGAAGAGCTCTGGCACCCGTGGGATTGTTTTCCTTCTCCCGCCTCGCACTAAGTAAGAGTGTGTTTTCCAACTCATTTTTTTTTTTTTATTAAGAAAATAAACAAAAATAATGCTCCAGCTATCAGTTTTACAAGTCACACAAAATCTCTAAAAGGAACAGAAGCGCACGGTGCTGAGGTATGAAACCCTGAGGTAGTTTTTGTGTGTGGATGTGTGTGTGTCATTTGGGGTTGGGGGTTGTGTGTGTTTTATTTTTGAAATTAAAAAAAAAAAAAAATTTTGCTAGTGTTTTGTTTTTTTTTTTTTCCCCCAGCCCTGGGCTGACAACCTCTTGGAAATCTGTTTTCCCCCCTGCCCCTCTTTTCCCCCCTTCTCTCCTTGCTACTGGGATCTTTCCCCAAAGCGTTTACGGCCGAGCATGGCCTTTCTTTAACCACTAGAAAAGCCAGCTTGTGCTAAAAAACAAACATCCCCCTCCCGCCCCCACCCCCTTTGAAATGAAATAAATAAATAAATAAATAAAATCCTTACAAAACTTAAAAATCGCCGTTAGTTTTGTTATCGTTAATTCTAAAAACTGATGAGCCACTGCGCTGTGTGCCGCAGCCCAACCTCCTCCCCTCAATGCTGGGCGCACCTCTGGCCATGCCTGGGAGGACAAACCGGTGGCTTTTAGGAAATAAAAAATAAAAAATTAAAAAAAAAAAAAAATAAAACCTCTCTTTCTCTCTCTCTCTGCCTGTGTTAGTCCAACAAAAGGGATAGCGTCGGGAGGCGAGGGAGGAGGAAGGGGGAGGCTGTGGGATGGAGAGAGCCCTCCCCGTACCCCTCGGCTGTGCATCCTCGCAGCGCCGTGGGGAATGGGGGTGGGGGGGGTCTGTGGGGGGGTCTTTGGTTTGCACAGGGTGGCCGTGGTGGGGGCTCAGCCCCATCCTTACAGTGCTGGGGAGCACGGGGCTACCAGGCACAGGGTCCCTCCCCCAGTGAGGATCTTTGGTGCGTTGAGGTGTTAGATGGGGTGGCACAGCCCCTGCCCGCCCCAGGAGGGGGGACACCACCTCTCCGGTGGCACTGGATGGGTGGGAGGGAGGGAGGGAGGGAGCAGAGCTGTGGGAGCCATGGAGAAAGGCGTGGGGGTGTCCCTCATCGTGGCAGCCTCCAGCAGCCCTACCCCGCCACCCGGCCACCCCAAGGGACACCCAAGCCCCATCTTGGTCCTCTCCCTGTTGGGTGACGCCCTTCCACCCACCCCGGAGGTGCGCTCCTCTCCTGCGGGGGGGACGCCCAGCGCTCGCCTGGCTAGAGAAGCACCGGGGGGTGCTTAGGGGGCATCTGAGCTTCCCCATTACACGGGCCTAATTACTGTGCTGTTAATAACCATTAGTAACCACTTTGGCTCTGCTAACCAACTGCGGCGAGGCCCCCACCCCGCTTTAGCACAGGCTTCCTGATGCCAACGCCTCCCCGAGCCACTGGGTAAAGCGACACCTGGCAAAAAAACACCACCACCCCAAAAAAAACCCACAGCACATCCCCCACTCCCCACCCACCCCTTCTCCCCCCATCACAGCCATGGGGCAAACTCCCACCACCCCCACCCCCCAATCTCAGCTCGGCCGTGACCCCCCCGAGACACTGGAAAGAGAGCAATGGAGAGCGAGCTCAGGCTCGTGTGAGCTGGAGAGATTTCTCTTTGTGTTTTGATATTGTCGTTGGGTGGGATTTGGTTGGTTGTTTTTCACAGAACACTTTGCAGTAGAGGACCAAAACGTGGTGTCACAGTCCCCGGGGCTGGCGCTGGCACCGCCACCTCCCCCCACGGCCCCCCCATCCTCCCCCGGCTCCTGTCCCTCCTCCTGCCCGGCGGCGGTTCCCACTTTCCTTCCTTGGTTTGATTTGGTTTTTCCTTTCTACCATTCTTTTTTAATATGTGGGGGTTTTCTTCTTTCTCCCTTTTGTTTTTTGCTTCCCCCTCCTTTTTTCCCTTTTTCCCCTTTTCTTCTTTTTCCCTTTTTTTTTGCCTTTTCTCCCTTTGTGAGAAACACGCTCACTGTATTGAATTTTAGTCCGGGGCAAATTCGGTGGAGCAAAGAATATTTATTACAGCGCTGGGAGTTACACAGGGGGTTTCTCCTCCTGTGCCTCATTTTTCCCTTTACAACCGCTTGTTTTTATTTCATATTCCTTATAATTATTTATGTTTCTTCTTGGAACATAGTTTGCATAATCAATGAGTTTTTGGAACGCGACCCACCCCCAAATACATAAACAATGAGTTCTGGGAATGCAACCCACCCCCAAATACATAATCAATGAGTTCTGGGAATGCAACATGCCCCCCTCCCAGGCGCTATGCTTCTTCAGGGGTCTTCCTGATAGTCCATGGAGGGAGGGCCAAAGTCTTTATCACCATGTCCTTCTTGTGGCTTCTTCATTCTTTACACTTCTGTGGTTATCTTAGCTAACTACACCACCCTTTGTTCTGCAAATTTTCGGTAGTTCCAACTGTTGCTTTCATCTGATATCCTGTCTAACACTATCCCTTTCCCAAACGCACAGCGAGCGCACACCCATCTTAGCTGAAGCCATAGCAAGCACACATTCATTTTTAGCTGAAGCAAAATTTTTGCCAAATTACTTATTACAATTCCACCCTTTTTCTTTTTATCATCTAATTTTGCTGAAGCGTTTTACATCTATCTCGCAGGATTCTTCTATTTTAGCAAGAATTTGAGTGGCTTCTTCGAGGTTTTCTTCTTTCTTGGTTTTTCTCAAGATCATGATTTTCTGAGGAGTGGCTGCCACTTGCAGTCTTTGGACTACACTGAATTAATCTTATGAAACGGGGTATTTAAACAAGGCAGAAATAAGAAACTTTCAAAAGGCACACAGCAGAATCAGTCTTAATTTCTTCCACCAAGCGATTTTCAGTAATTCATTTCACCAACTGGCATTTATCATTGAATTTCCTTTTTGCACCAGCACGTGTTATTTTTTTGGATATCAGCAGCGATTTCTCATACTGCTTTTTCATTATCATCAATTTTTAAACGACAATCAGGTATGTTAAATTTTCTACACACCTCTCCTTTTACTGCTCGCAGATAGTCTAGTGCGAGCCGATTCTGGTAGAACGCTGCCCTTGTCTGAGTTTGTTGGTGGGTTAACAGTTTTAGTCCTGAAGCCGTTTTGTTAGTGATCAGCTCAACTACTGCTTGTAGTCTTATAATTTGATTCAGCATATAGGTGGGGGTTTATATCCCCAGCTACCGTCTTGGGCCCATGTGGCTGGTTTGTGTGTCCTGGTTGAATTACTCTCAAGGTGCAGGTCTTTCTTCAGTGAGGGGGTAATTCTGGGAATGCCCAGTTTCTACATATCCAGAACAACGCATCCGGTGCCTGCCAAAACTCTTTCATTGTATCTTCTACATTTTCTTAATATTGTGAGCTGTTTTTCATTCCTGAGAATGGATTCATACCCTCCTTCTTACGTTTAAAGAGACTACTTTTTGGTACCCGGGTATCGTGGTTTAGGCCAAAATCCGCTACTGGGGACCTGGCGGACCCCAGATGGGACCAACAGAATGTTTTCATTAATTAAGAAACAAAGTTACTGAACAAAATTGGTTCTGTTTTACCTCAAACCAGGACACCGGGTACAATTTTTGGTTTCGTTTTGAAACGTTAGGTACGACTTTGGTTTTTAAGGAAATCAAGTTCGGGTGAAACTTGAATCTATTTTTAAGACTTTATTTTTTTACATGGTGTCTCCCCCATTCGATCTGAAAAGTTCCCTTCCTCCCAGGTCAAAGAGACATTTCCAATTACTGTGGAACTTATCACCCACTTGTTAGGCCTCCTTTTTTTTTTTTTTTTTTCTCATGGTGAGGGTATAATTCCATTCCAGGATTTCAATCGGACTCAAACTTGTGCCTCTCCACGGCCACTCTTCAGTCATTAAAGGTCCCCCCACAGACCCAGCAGTCAGTCACATTTAATTCTTTAGCTATGTCTGTTGCTAGATTTTAAAAACAAGTTTTGCCCAAGAGTGGGGAATCCTAACTCTTTTTGAAACTGTTTTTGCAGCTTCTTGGTATATGCTCTCGTTTTGTACTTTTAATTTTTTTCTTCTCTGTTTTGTGACCTTTGTCACGCTCTTCACTAGTTCTTCTTTCACCATATCTTGTACTCTCTCTTTGTCTGGAATATCCCAGTGACCTGCCTCAGTGAAGCAGAGCCTTTTTTTTTACCTTTTAGGACACCTTACTCTTAATCTTGTTCTACCTATTCCTAAATTCTGTCCAACCCAATATTCTTGTCTGCCGTATTTGCACACTTTTAAACTCTCAAGGGTATAATATTGGTGATTGATACGCATGTGCACAGTCATAGTATAAAAGGACTATCAACCCCAGGAGACCGTCTGAGAGCACTTCTGGCATTCGTCACCAGGTACTAGAGATACCACTAGTGATAATACCACTGGAAGTGGAGGTCCAGCATGGCTTATACTCCTACCTCTCGTGCCTATTGGGGTGCCTCCAACAGCCGAGAAATAGTTCTGCTTGGCAGCGAGTCCAGAGGCCAACCTGGTCTTGCCCTCCATCCTCTTTAGTTCAGTATCTCTGATTCTTGTGGCACAGTAGGGTTTTTTCTTCGGTCCTGGAACTCGTATTGGAGTTGATATTTTAAGGATCTATAAACATTCTGGTTGGGTCGGTCCACATTACGTAATTTTCTGTGGATTCTGCAACAATAATATCTAATTTACTTACATTTATCTATTGGGGTATACTCACATCAGATACACTAAAGATCGAAGACTTGGGAGAGGTACTGCTCCTGTCTGCCACGGGGACCTAAAATGACCTTATTACAATTATTACACTTAAACCGTATATACACCAACAATTACAATCGCAGCAAAGTAGGGTCAAAGGGGTTGGATGCCACTCTAGTCTGAAGGCACTCTCGAGGCTTTTGCTGTCTGTTGCTCTCATGCAGCAGTACTGACTCTTACGCGCCTTCTGAA
>NW_028126703.1:0-43808 GCF_965231255.1 Vanellus vanellus
CCTTCAAATGCCCCAGACAATTTGGCCCTCTCTGCTTTCCTGCGGACTCCATCCTCAAAAGCACATGTTTTCGCTTTCGGCGGTGTTTGGAGCAAGAAAGACAAACGTCCAGCTTTTGCTGCCACAGCAAAGGTGCCAGCGGGGAAAAGTGATGCTGGTCCTCACTGCCTCCTGGAACCCCTTCAAATGCCCCAGACAATTTGGCCCTCTCTGCTTTCCTGCGGACTCCATCCTCAAAAGCACCTGTTTTCGCTTTCGGCGGTGTTTGGAGCAAGAAAGACAAACGTCCAGCTTTTGCTGCCACAGCAAAGGTGCCAGCGGGGAAAAGTGATGCTGGTCCTCACTGCCTCCTGGAACCCCTTCAAATGCCCCAGACAATTTGGCCCTCTCTGCTTTCCTGCGGACTCCATCCTCAAAAGCACCTGTTTTCACTCTCAGCAGCCTCCGGAGCAAAAAAGACAAACGTCCAGCTTTTGCTGCCACAGCAAAGGTGCCAGCGGGGAAAAGTGATGCTGGTCCTCACTGCCTCCTGGAACCCCTTCAAATGCCCCAGGCAATTTGGCCCTCTCTGCTTTCCTGCGGACTCCATCCTCAAAAGCACCTGTTTTCACTCTCGGCAGCCTCCGGAGCAAAAAAGACAAACGTCCAGCTTTTGCTGCCACAGCAAAGGTGCCAGCGGGGAAAAGTGATGCTGGTCCTCACTGCCTCCTGGAACCCCTTCAAATGCCCCAGACAATTTGGCCCTCTCTGCTTTCCTGCGGACGCCATCCTCAAAAGCACCTGTTTTCGCTTTCGGCGGTGTTTGGAGCAAAAAAGACAAACGTCCAGCTTTTGCTGCCACAGCAAAGGTGCCAGCGGGGAAAAGTGATGCTGGTCCTCACTGCCTCCTGGAACCCCTTCAAATGCCCCAGACAATTTGGCCCTCTCTGCTTTCCTGCGGACGCCATCCTCAAAAGCACCTGTTTTCGCTTTCGGCGGTGTTTGGAGCAAAAAAGACAAACGTCCAGCTTTTGCTGCCACAGCAAAGGTGCCAGCGGGGAAAAGTGATGCTGGTCCTCACTGCCTCCTGGAACCCCTTCAAATGCCCCAGACAATTTGGCCCTCTCTGCTTTCCTGCGGACTCCATCCTCAAAAGCACCTGTTTTCACTCTCGGCTGCCTCCGGAGCAAAAAAGACAAACGTCCAGCTTTTGCTGCCACAGCAAAGGTGCCAGCGGGGAAAAGTGATGCTGGTCCTCACTGCCTCCTGGAACCCCTTCAAATGCCCCAGACAATTTGGCCCTCTCTGCTTTCCTGCGGACTCCATCCTCAAAAGCACCTGTTTTCACTCTCGGCAGCCTCCGGAGCAAAAAAGACAAACGTCCAGCTTTTGCTGCCACAGCAAAGGTGCCAGCGGGGAAAAGTGATGCTGGTCCTCACTGCCTCCTGGAACCCCTTCAAATGCCCCAGACAATTTGGCCCTCTCTGCTTTCCTGCGGACTCCATCCTCAAAAGCACCTGTTTTCACTCTCGGCAGCCTCCGGAGCAAAAAAGACAAATGTCCAGCTTTTGCTGCCACAGCAAAGGTGCCAGCGGGGAAAAGTGATGCTGGTCCTCACTGCCTCCTGGAACCCCTTCAAATGCCCCAGACAATTTGGCCCTCTCTGCTTACCTGCGGACTCCATCCTCAAAAGCACCTGTTTTCACTCTCAGCAGCCTCCGGAGCAAAAAAGACAAACGTCCAGCTTTTGCTGCCACAGCAAAGGTGCCAGCGGGGAAAAGTGATGCTGGTCCTCACTGCCTCCTGGAACCCCTTCAAATGCCCCAGACAATTTGGCCCTCTCTGCTTTCCTGCGGACGCCATCCTCAAAAGCACCCGTTTTCGCTTTCGGCGGTGTTTGGAGCAAAAAAGACAAACGTCCAGCTTTTGCTGCCACAGCAAAGGTGCCAGCGGGGAAAAGTGATGCTGGTCCTCACTGCCTCCTGGAACCCCTTCAAATGCCCCAGACAATTTGGCCCTCTCTGCTTTCCTGCGGACGCCATCCTCAAAAGCACCTGTTTTCGCTTTCGGCGGTGTTTGGAGCAAAAAAGACAAACGTCCAGCTTTTGCTGCCACAGCAAAGGTGCCAGCGGGGAAAAGTGATGCTGGTCCTCACTGCCTCCTGGAACCCCTTCAAATGCCCCAGACAATTTGGCCCTCTCTGCTTTCCTGCGGACGCCATCCTCAAAAGCACCTGTTTTCGCTTTCGGCGGTGTTTGGAGCAAAAAAGACAAACGTCCAGCTTTTGCTGCCACAGCAAAGGTGCCAGCGGGGAAAAGTGATGCTGGTCCTCACTGCCTCCTGGAACCCCTTCAAATGCCCCAGACAATTTGGCCCTCTCTGCTTTCCTGCGGACTCCATCCTCAAAAGCACCTGTTTTCGCTTTCGGCGGTGTTTGGAGCAAGAAAGACAAACGTCCAGCTTTTGCTGCCACAGCAAAGGTGCCAGCGGGGAAAAGTGATGCTGGTCCTCACTGCCTCCTGGAACCCCTTCAAATGCCCCAGACAATTTGGCCCTCTCTGCTTTCCTGCGGACTCCATCCTCAAAAGCACCTGTTTTCACTCTCAGCAGCCTCCGGAGCAAAAAAGACAAACGTCCAGCTTTTGCTGCCACAGCAAAGGTGCCAGCGGGGAAAAGTGATGCTGGTCCTCACTGCCTCCTGGAACCCCTTCAAATGCCCCAGGCAATTTGGCCCTCTCTGCTTTCCTGCGGACTCCATCCTCAAAAGCACCTGTTTTCACTCTCGGCAGCCTCCGGAGCAAAAAAGACAAACGTCCAGCTTTTGCTGCCACAGCAAAGGTGCCAGCGGGGAAAAGTGATGCTGGTCCTCACTGCCTCCTGGAACCCCTTCAAATGCCCCAGACAATTTGGCCCTCTCTGCTTTCCTGCGGACTCCATCCTCAAAAGCACCTGTTTTCACTCTCGGCAGCCTCCGGAGCAAAAAAGACAAACGTCCAGCTTTTGCTGCCACAGCAAAGGTGCCAGCGGGGAAAAGTGATGCTGGTCCTCACTGCCTCCTGGAACCCCTTCAAATGCCCCAGACAATTTGGCCCTCTCTGCTTTCCTGCGGACTCCATCCTCAAAAGCACCTGTTTTCACTCTCGGCAGCCTCCGGAGCAAAAAAGACAAATGTCCAGCTTTTGCTGCCACAGCAAAGGTGCCAGCGGGGAAAAGTGATGCTGGTCCTCACTGCCTCCTGGAACCCCTTCAAATGCCCCAGACAATTTGGCCCTCTCTGCTTACCTGCGGACTCCATCCTCAAAAGCACCTGTTTTCACTCTCAGCAGCCTCCGGAGCAAAAAAGACAAACGTCCAGCTTTTGCTGCCACAGCAAAGGTGCCAGCGGGGAAAAGTGATGCTGGTCCTCACTGCCTCCTGGAACCCCTTCAAATGCCCCAGACAATTTGGCCCTCTCTGCTTTCCTGCGGACGCCATCCTCAAAAGCACCCGTTTTCGCTTTCGGCGGTGTTTGGAGCAAAAAAGACAAACGTCCAGCTTTTGCTGCCACAGCAAAGGTGCCAGCGGGGAAAAGTGATGCTGGTCCTCACTGCCTCCTGGAACCCCTTCAAATGCCCCAGACAATTTGGCCCTCTCTGCTTTCCTGCGGACGCCATCCTCAAAAGCACCTGTTTTCGCTTTCGGCGGTGTTTGGAGCAAAAAAGACAAACGTCCAGCTTTTGCTGCCACAGCAAAGGTGCCAGCGGGGAAAAGTGATGCTGGTCCTCACTGCCTCCTGGAACCCCTTCAAATGCCCCAGACAATTTGGCCCTCTCTGCTTTCCTGCAGACGCCATCCTCAAAAGCACCTGTTTTCGCTTTCGGCGGTGTTTGGAGCAAAAAAGACAAACGTCCAGCTTTTGCTACCACAGCAAAGGTGCCAGCGGGGAAAAGTGATGCTGGTCCTCACTGCCTCCTGGAACCCCTTCAAATGCCCCAGACAATTTGGCCCTCTCTGCTTTCCTGCGGACTCCATCCTCAAAAGCACCTGTTTTCGCTTTCGGCGGTGTTTGGAGCAAGAAAGACAAACGTCCAGCTTTTGCTGCCACAGCAAAGGTGCCAGCGGGGAAAAGTGATGCTGGTCCTCACTGCCTCCTGGAACCCCTTCAAATGCCCCAGACAATTTGGCCCTCTCTGCTTTCCTGCGGACTCCATCCTCAAAAGCACCTGTTTTCACTCTCAGCAGCCTCCGGAGCAAAAAAGACAAACGTCCAGCTTTTGCTGCCACAGCAAAGGTGCCAGCGGGGAAAAGTGATGCTGGTCCTCACTGCCTCCTGGAACCCCTTCAAATGCCCCAGGCAATTTGGCCCTCTCTGCTTTCCTGCGGACTCCATCCTCAAAAGCACCTGTTTTCACTCTCGGCAGCCTCCGGAGCAAAAAAGACAAACGTCCAGCTTTTGCTGCCACAGCAAAGGTGCCAGCGGGGAAAAGTGATGCTGGTCCTCACTGCCTCCTGGAACCCCTTCAAATGCCCCAGACAATTTGGCCCTCTCTGCTTTCCTGCGGACGCCATCCTCAAAAGCACCTGTTTTCGCTTTCGGCGGTGTTTGGAGCAAAAAAGACAAACGTCCAGCTTTTGCTGCCACAGCAAAGGTGCCAGCGGGGAAAAGTGATGCTGGTCCTCACTGCCTCCTGGAACCCCTTCAAATGCCCCAGACAATTTGGCCCTCTCTGCTTTCCTGCGGACGCCATCCTCAAAAGCACCTGTTTTTCGCTTTCGGCGGTGTTTGGAGCAAAAAAGACAAACGTCCAGCTTTTGCTGCCACAGCAAAGGTGCCAGCGGGGAAAAGTGATGCTGGTCCTCACTGCCTCCTGGAACCCCTTCAAATGCCCCAGACAATTTGGCCCTCTCTGCTTTTCTGCGGACTCCATCCTCAAAAGCACCTGTTTTCACTCTCGGCAGCCTCCGGAGCAAAAAAGACAAACGTCCAGCTTTTGCTGCCACAGTAAAGGTGGCAGCGGGGAAAAGTGATGCTGGTCCTCACTGCCTCCTGGAACCCCTTCAAATGCCCCAGACAATTTGGCCCTCTCTGCTTTCCTGCGGACTCCATCCTCAAAAGCACCTGTTTTCACTCTCGGCAGCCTCCGGAGCAAAAAAGACAAACGTCCAGCTTTTGCTGCCACAGCAAAGGTGCCAGCGGGGAAAAGTGATGCTGGTCCCTCACTGCCTCCTGGAACCCCTTCAAATGCCCCAGACAATTTGGCCCTCTCTGCTTTCCTGCGGATGCCATCCTCAAAAGCACCTGTTTTCGCTTTCGGCGGTGTTTGGAGCAAAAAAGACAAACGTCCAGCTTTTGCTGCCACAGCAAAGGTGCCAGCGGGGAAAAGTGATGCTGGTCCTCACTGCCTCCTGGAACCCCTTCAAATGCCCCAGACAATTTGGCCCTCTCTGCTTTCCTGCGCACTCCATCCTCAAAAGCACCTGTTTTCGCTTTCGGCGGTGTTTGGAGCAAGAAAGACAAACGTCCAGCTTTTGCTGCCACAGCAAAGGTGCCAGCGGGGAAAAGTGATGCTGGTCCTCACTGCCTCCTGGAACCCCTTCAAATGCCCCAGACAATTTGGCCCTCTCTGCTTTCCTGCGGACTCCATCCTCAAAAGCACATGTTTTCGCTTTCGGCGGTGTTTGGAGCAAGAAAGACAAACGTCCAGCTTTTGCTGCCACAGCAAAGGTGCCAGCGGGGAAAAGTGATGCTGGTCCTCACTGCCTCCTGGAACCCCTTCAAATGCCCCAGACAATTTGGCCCTCTCTGCTTTCCTGCGGACTCCATCCTCAAAAGCACCTGTTTTCGCTTTCGGCGGTGTTTGGAGCAAGAAAGACAAACGTCCAGCTTTTGCTGCCACAGCAAAGGTGCCAGCGGGGAAAAGTGATGCTGGTCCTCACTGCCTCCTGGAACCCCTTCAAATGCCCCAGACAATTTGGCCCTCTCTGCTTTCCTGCGGACTCCATCCTCAAAAGCACCTGTTTTCACTCTCAGCAGCCTCCGGAGCAAAAAAGACAAACGTCCAGCTTTTGCTGCCACAGCAAAGGTGCCAGCGGGGAAAAGTGATGCTGGTCCTCACTGCCTCCTGGAACCCCTTCAAATGCCCCAGGCAATTTGGCCCTCTCTGCTTTCCTGCGGACTCCATCCTCAAAAGCACCTGTTTTCACTCTCGGCAGCCTCCGGAGCAAAAAAGACAAACGTCCAGCTTTTGCTGCCACAGCAAAGGTGCCAGCGGGGAAAAGTGATGCTGGTCCTCACTGCCTCCTGGAACCCCTTCAAATGCCCCAGACAATTTGGCCCTCTCTGCTTTCCTGCGGACGCCATCCTCAAAAGCACCTGTTTTCGCTTTCGGCGGTGTTTGGAGCAAAAAAGACAAACGTCCAGCTTTTGCTGCCACAGCAAAGGTGCCAGCGGGGAAAAGTGATGCTGGTCCTCACTGCCTCCTGGAACCCCTTCAAATGCCCCAGACAATTTGGCCCTCTCTGCTTTCCTGCGGACGCCATCCTCAAAAGCACCTGTTTTCGCTTTCGGCGGTGTTTGGAGCAAAAAAGACAAACGTCCAGCTTTTGCTGCCACAGCAAAGGTGCCAGCGGGGAAAAGTGATGCTGGTCCTCACTGCCTCCTGGAACCCCTTCAAATGCCCCAGACAATTTGGCCCTCTCTGCTTTCCTGCGGACTCCATCCTCAAAAGCACCTGTTTTCACTCTCGGCTGCCTCCGGAGCAAAAAAGACAAACGTCCAGCTTTTGCTGCCACAGCAAAGGTGCCAGCGGGGAAAAGTGATGCTGGTCCTCACTGCCTCCTGGAACCCCTTCAAATGCCCCAGACAATTTGGCCCTCTCTGCTTTCCTGCGGACTCCATCCTCAAAAGCACCTGTTTTCACTCTCGGCAGCCTCCGGAGCAAAAAAGACAAACGTCCAGCTTTTGCTGCCACAGCAAAGGTGCCAGCGGGGAAAAGTGATGCTGGTCCTCACTGCCTCCTGGAACCCCTTCAAATGCCCCAGACAATTTGGCCCTCTCTGCTTTCCTGCGGACTCCATCCTCAAAAGCACCTGTTTTCACTCTCGGCAGCCTCCGGAGCAAAAAAGACAAATGTCCAGCTTTTGCTGCCACAGCAAAGGTGCCAGCGGGGAAAAGTGATGCTGGTCCTCACTGCCTCCTGGAACCCCTTCAAATGCCCCAGACAATTTGGCCCTCTCTGCTTACCTGCGGACTCCATCCTCAAAAGCACCTGTTTTCACTCTCAGCAGCCTCCGGAGCAAAAAAGACAAACGTCCAGCTTTTGCTGCCACAGCAAAGGTGCCAGCGGGGAAAAGTGATGCTGGTCCTCACTGCCTCCTGGAACCCCTTCAAATGCCCCAGACAATTTGGCCCTCTCTGCTTTCCTGCGGACGCCATCCTCAAAAGCACCCGTTTTCGCTTTCGGCGGTGTTTGGAGCAAAAAAGACAAACGTCCAGCTTTTGCTGCCACAGCAAAGGTGCCAGCGGGGAAAAGTGATGCTGGTCCTCACTGCCTCCTGGAACCCCTTCAAATGCCCCAGACAATTTGGCCCTCTCTGCTTTCCTGCGGACGCCATCCTCAAAAGCACCTGTTTTCGCTTTCGGCGGTGTTTGGAGCAAAAAAGACAAACGTCCAGCTTTTGCTGCCACAGCAAAGGTGCCAGCGGGGAAAAGTGATGCTGGTCCTCACTGCCTCCTGGAACCCCTTCAAATGCCCCAGACAATTTGGCCCTCTCTGCTTTCCTGCGGACGCCATCCTCAAAAGCACCTGTTTTCGCTTTCGGCGGTGTTTGGAGCAAAAAAGACAAACGTCCAGCTTTTGCTGCCACAGCAAAGGTGCCAGCGGGGAAAAGTGATGCTGGTCCTCACTGCCTCCTGGAACCCCTTCAAATGCCCCAGACAATTTGGCCCTCTCTGCTTTCCTGCGGACTCCATCCTCAAAAGCACCTGTTTTCGCTTTCGGCGGTGTTTGGAGCAAGAAAGACAAACGTCCAGCTTTTGCTGCCACAGCAAAGGTGCCAGCGGGGAAAAGTGATGCTGGTCCTCACTGCCTCCTGGAACCCCTTCAAATGCCCCAGACAATTTGGCCCTCTCTGCTTTCCTGCGGACTCCATCCTCAAAAGCACCTGTTTTCACTCTCAGCAGCCTCCGGAGCAAAAAAGACAAACGTCCAGCTTTTGCTGCCACAGCAAAGGTGCCAGCGGGGAAAAGTGATGCTGGTCCTCACTGCCTCCTGGAACCCCTTCAAATGCCCCAGGCAATTTGGCCCTCTCTGCTTTCCTGCGGACTCCATCCTCAAAAGCACCTGTTTTCACTCTCGGCAGCCTCCGGAGCAAAAAAGACAAACGTCCAGCTTTTGCTGCCACAGCAAAGGTGCCAGCGGGGAAAAGTGATGCTGGTCCTCACTGCCTCCTGGAACCCCTTCAAATGCCCCAGACAATTTGGCCCTCTCTGCTTTCCTGCGGACGCCATCCTCAAAAGCACCTGTTTTCGCTTTCGGCGGTGTTTGGAGCAAAAAAGACAAACGTCCAGCTTTTGCTGCCACAGCAAAGGTGCCAGCGGGGAAAAGTGATGCTGGTCCTCACTGCCTCCTGGAACCCCTTCAAATGCCCCAGACAATTTGGCCCTCTCTGCTTTCCTGCGGACGCCATCCTCAAAAGCACCTGTTTTCGCTTTCGGCGGTGTTTGGAGCAAAAAAGACAAACGTCCAGCTTTTGCTGCCACAGCAAAGGTGCCAGCGGGGAAAAGTGATGCTGGTCCTCACTGCCTCCTGGAACCCCTTCAAATGCCCCAGACAATTTGGCCCTCTCTGCTTTTCTGCGGACTCCATCCTCAAAAGCACCTGTTTTCACTCTCGGCAGCCTCCGGAGCAAAAAAGACAAACGTCCAGCTTTTGCTGCCACAGTAAAGGTGGCAGCGGGGAAAAGTGATGCTGGTCCTCACTGCCTCCTGGAACCCCTTCAAATGCCCCAGACAATTTGGCCCTCTCTGCTTTCCTGCGGACTCCATCCTCAAAAGCACCTGTTTTCACTCTGGGCAGCCTCCGGAGCAAAAAAGACAAACGTCCAGCTTTTGCTGCCACAGCAAAGGTGCCAGCGGGGAAAAGTGATGCTGGTCCTCACTGCCTCCTGGAACCCCTTCAAATGCCCCAGACAATTTGGCCCTCTCTGCTTTCCTGCGGACGCCATCCTCAAAAGCACCTGTTTTCGCTTTCGGCGGTGTTTGGAGCAAAAAAGACAAACGTCCAGCTTTTGCTGCCACAGCAAAGGTGCCAGCGGGGAAAAGTGATGCTGGTCCTCACTGCCTCCTGGAACCCCTTCAAATGCCCCAGACAATTTGGCCCTCTCTGCTTTCCTGCGCACTCCATCCTCAAAAGCACCTGTTTTCGCTTTCGGCGGTGTTTGGAGCAAGAAAGACAAACGTCCAGCTTTTGCTGCCACAGCAAAGGTGCCAGCGGGGAAAAGTGATGCTGGTCCTCACTGCCTCCTGGAACCCCTTCAAATGCCCCAGACAATTTGGCCCTCTCTGCTTTCCTGCGGACTCCATCCTCAAAAGCACATGTTTTCGCTTTCGGCGGTGTTTGGAGCAAGAAAGACAAACGTCCAGCTTTTGCTGCCACAGCAAAGGTGCCAGCGGGGAAAAGTGATGCTGGTCCTCACTGCCTCCTGGAACCCCTTCAAATGCCCCAGACAATTTGGCCCTCTCTGCTTTCCTGCGGACTCCATCCTCAAAAGCACCTGTTTTCGCTTTCGGCGGTGTTTGGAGCAAGAAAGACAAACGTCCAGCTTTTGCTGCCACAGCAAAGGTGCCAGCGGGGAAAAGTGATGCTGGTCCTCACTGCCTCCTGGAACCCCTTCAAATGCCCCAGACAATTTGGCCCTCTCTGCTTTCCTGCGGACTCCATCCTCAAAAGCACCTGTTTTCACTCTCAGCAGCCTCCGGAGCAAAAAAGACAAACGTCCAGCTTTTGCTGCCACAGCAAAGGTGCCAGCGGGGAAAAGTGATGCTGGTCCTCACTGCCTCCTGGAACCCCTTCAAATGCCCCAGACAATTTGGCCCTCTCTGCTTTCCTGCGGACTCCATCCTCAAAAGCACCTGTTTTCACTCTCGGCAGCCTCCGGAGCAAAAAAGACAAACGTCCAGCTTTTGCTGCCACAGCAAAGGTGCCAGCGGGGAAAAGTGATGCTGGTCCTCACTGCCTCCTGGAACCCCTTCAAATGCCCCAGACAATTTGGCCCTCTCTGCTTTCCTGCGGACGCCATCCTCAAAAGCACCTGTTTTCGCTTTCGGCGGTGTTTGGAGCAAAAAAGACAAACGTCCAGCTTTTGCTGCCACAGCAAAGGTGCCAGCGGGGAAAAGTGATGCTGGTCCTCACTGCCTCCTGGAACCCCTTCAAATGCCCCAGACAATTTGGCCCTCTCTGCTTTCCTGCGGACGCCATCCTCAAAAGCACCTGTTTTCGCTTTCGGCGGTGTTTGGAGCAAAAAAGACAAACGTCCAGCTTTTGTTGCCACAGCAAAGGTGCCAGCGGGGAAAAGTGATGCTGGTCCTCACTGCCTCCTGGAACCCCTTCAAATGCCCCAGACAATTTGGCCCTCTCTGCTTTTCTGCGGACTCCATCCTCAAAAGCACCTGTTTTCACTCTCGGCAGCCTCCGGAGCAAAAAAGACAAACGTCCAGCTTTTGCTGCCACAGTAAAGGTGGCAGCGGGGAAAAGTGATGCTGGTCCTCACTGCCTCCTGGAACCCCTTCAAATGCCCCAGACAATTTGGCCCTCTCTGCTTTCCTGCGGACTCCATCCTCAAAAGCACCTGTTTTCACTCTCGGCAGCCTCCGGAGCAAAAAAGACAAACGTCCAGCTTTTGCTGCCACAGCAAAGGTGCCAGCGGGGAAAAGTGATGCTGGTCCTCACTGCCTCCTGGAACCCCTTCAAATGCCCCAGACAATTTGGCCCTCTCTGCTTTCCTGCGCACTCCATCCTCAAAAGCACCTGTTTTCGCTTTCGGCGGTGTTTGGAGCAAAAAAGACAAACGTCCAGCTTTTGCTGCCACAGCAAAGGTGCCAGCGGGGAAAAGTGATGCTGGTCCTCACTGCCTCCTGGAACCCCTTCAAATGCCCCAGACAATTTGGCCCTCTCTGCTTTCCTGCGGACTCCATCCTCAAAAGCACCTGTTTTCGCTTTCGGCGGTGTTTGGAGCAAGAAAGACAAACGTCCAGCTTTTGCTGCCACAGCAAAGGTGCCAGCGGGGAAAAGTGATGCTGGTCCTCACTGCCTCCTGGAACCCCTTCAAATGCCCCAGACAATTTGGCCCTCTCTGCTTTCCTGCGGACTCCATCCTCAAAAGCACCTGTTTTCACTCTCGGCAGCCTCCGGAGCAAAAAAGACAAACGTCCAGCTTTTGCTGCCACAGCAAAGGTGCCAGCGGGGAAAAGTGATGCTGGTCCTCACTGCCTCCTGGAACCCCTTCAAATGCCCCAGACAATTTGGCCCTCTCTGCTTTCCTGCGGACTCCATCCTCAAAAGCACCTGTTTTCACTCTCGGCAGCCTCCGGAGCAAAAAAGACAAACGTCCAGCTTTTGCTGCCACAGCAAAGGTGCCAGCGGGGAAAAGTGATGCTGGTCCTCACTGCCTCCTGGAACCCCTTCAAATGCCCCAGACAATTTGGCCCTCTCTGCTTTCCTGCGGACTCCATCCTCAAAAGCACCTGTTTTCACTCTCGGCAGCCTCCGGAGCAAAAAAGACAAACGTCCAGCATTTGCTGCCACAGCAAAGGTGCCAGCGAGGAAAAGTGATGCTGGTCCTCACTGCCTCCTGGAACCCCTTCAAATGCCCCAGACAATTTGGCCCTCTCTGCTTTCCTGCGGACTCCATCCTCAAAAGCACCTGTTTTCACTCTCGGCAGCCTCCGGAGCAAAAAAGAAAAACGTCCAGCTTTTGCTGCCACAGCAAAGGTGCCAGCGGGGAAAAGTGATGCTGGTCCTCACTGCCTCCTGGAACCCCTTCAAATGCCCCAGACAATTTGGCCCTCTCTGCTTTCCTGCGGACTCCATCCTCAAAAGCACCTGTTTTCACTCTCGGCAGCCTCCGGAGCAAAAAAGACAAACGTCCAGCTTTTGCTGCCACAGCAAAGGTGCCAGCGGGGAAAAGTGATGCTGGTCCTCACTGCCTCCTGGAACCCCTTCAAATGCCCCAGACAATTTGGCCCTCTCTGCTTTCCTGCGCACTCCATCCTCAAAAGCACCTGTTTTCACTCTCGGCAGCCTCCGGAGCAAAAAAGACAAATGTCCAGCTTTTGCTGCCACAGCAAAGGTGCCAGCGGGGAAAAGTGATGCTGGTCCTCACTGCCTCCTGGAACCCCTTCAAATGCCCCAGACAATTTGGCCCTCTCTGCTTACCTGCGGACTCCATCCTCAAAAGCACCTGTTTTCACTCTCGGCAGCCTCCGGAGCAAAAAAGACAAACGTCCAGCTTTTGCTGCCACAGCAAAGGTGCCAGCGGGGAAAAGTGATGCTGGTCCTCACTGCCTCCTGGAACCCCTTCAAATGCCCCAGACAATTTGGCCCTCTCTGCTTTCCTGCGGACGCCATCCTCAAAAGCACCTGTTTTCGCTTTCGGCGGTGTTTGGAGCAAAAAAGACAAACGTCCAGCTTTTGCTGCCACAGCAAAGGTGCCAGCGGGGAAAAGTGATGCTGGTCCTCACTGCCTCCTGGAACCCCTTCAAATGCCCCAGACAATTTGGCCCTCTCTGCTTTCCTGCGGACTCCATCCTCAAAAGCACCTGTTTTCGCTTTCGGCGGTGTTTGGAGCAAGAAAGACAAACGTCCAGCTTTTGCTGCCACAGCAAAGGTGCCAGCGGGGAAAAGTGATGCTGGTCCTCACTGCCTCCTGGAACCCCTTCAAATGCCCCAGATAATTTGGCCCTCTCTGCTTTCCTGCGGACTCCATCCTCAAAAGCACCTGTTTTCACTCTCGGCAGCCTCAGGAGCAAAAAAGACAAACGTCCAGCTTTTGCTGCCACAGCAAAGGTGCCAGCGGGGAAAAGTGATGCTGGTCCTCACTGCCTCCTGGAACCCCTTCAAATGCCCCAGACAATTTGGCCCTCTCTGCTTTCCTGCGGACTCCATCCTCAAAAGCACCTGTTTTCACTCTCGGCAGCCTCCGGAGCAAAAAAGACAAACGTCCAGCTTTTGCTGCCACAGCAAAGGTGCCAGCGGGGAAAAGTGATGCTGGTCCTCACTGCCTCCTGGAACCCCTTCAAATGCCCCAGGCAATTTGGCCCTCTCTGCTTTCCTGCGGACGCCATCCTCAAAAGCACCTGTTTTCGCTTTCGGCGGTGTTTGGAGCAAAAAAGACAAACGTCCAGCTTTTGCTGCCACAGCAAAGGTGCCAGCGGGGAAAAGTGATGCTGGTCCTCACTGCCTCCTGGAACCCCTTCAAATGCCCCAGACAATTTGGCCCTCTCTGCTTTCCTGCGGACTCCATCCTCAAAAGCACCTGTTTTCGCTTTCGGCGGTGTTTGGAGCAAGAAAGACAAACGTCCAGCTTTTGCTGCCACAGCAAAGGTGCCAGCGGGGAAAAGTGATGCTGGTCCTCACTGCCTCCTGGAACCCCTTCAAATGCCCCAGACAATTTGGCCCTCTCTGCTTTCCTGCGGACTCCATCCTC
Source organism: Vanellus vanellus (assembly GCF_965231255.1). NCBI lineage: Eukaryota > Metazoa > Chordata > Aves > Charadriiformes > Charadriidae > Vanellus > Vanellus vanellus. The sequence continues at coordinate 13,663 of NW_028126703.1, forward strand.
AAAAGCACCTGTTTTCACTCTCAGCAGCCTCCGGAGCAAAAAAGACAAACGTCCAGCTTTTGCTGCCACAGCAAAGGTGCCAGCGGGGAAAAGTGATGCTGGTCCTCACTGCCTCCTGGAACCCCTTCAAATGCCCCAGGCAATTTGGCCCTCTCTGCTTTCCTGCGGACTCCATCCTCAAAAGCACCTGTTTTCACTCTCGGCAGCCTCCGGAGCAAAAAAGACAAACGTTCAGCTTTTGCTGCCACAGCAAAGGTGCCAGCGGGGAAAAGTGATGCTGGTCCTCACTGCCTCCTGGAACCCCTTCAAATGCCCCAGACAATTTGGCCCTCTCTGCTTTCCTGCGGACTCCATCCTCAAAAGCACCTGTTTTCACTCTCGGCAGCCTCCGGAGCAAAAAAGACAAACGTCCAGCTTTTGCTGCCACAGCAAAGGTGCCAGCGGGGAAAAGTGATGCTGGTCCTCACTGCCTCCTGGAACCCCTTCAAATGCCCCAGACAATTTGGCCCTCTCTGCTTACCTGCGGACTCCATCCTCAAAAGCACCTGTTTTCACTCTCGGCAGCCTCCGGAGCAAAAAAGACAAACGTCCAGCTTTTGCTGCCACAGCAAAGGTGCCAGCGGGGAAAAGTGATGCTGGTCCTCACTGCCTCCTGGAACCCCTTCAAATGCCCCAGACAATTTGGCCCTCTCTGCTTTCCTGCGGACGCCATCCTCAAAAGCACCTGTTTTCGCTTTCGGTGGTGTTTGGAGCAAAAAAGACAAACGTCCAGCTTTTGCTGCCACAGCAAAGGTGCCAGCGGGGAAAAGTGATGCTGGTCCTCACTGCCTCCTGGAACCCCTTCAAATGCCCCAGACAATTTGGCCCTCTCTGCTTTCCTGCGGACTCCATCCTCAAAAGCACCTGTTTTCGCTTTCGGCGGTGTTTGGAGCAAGAAAGACAAACGTCCAGCTTTTGCTGCCACAGCAAAGGTGCCAGCGGGGAAAAGTGATGCTGGTCCTCACTGCCTCCTGGAACCCCTTCAAATGCCCCAGACAATTTGGCCCTCTCTGCTTTCCTGCGGACTCCATCCTCAAAAGCACCTGTTTTCACTCTCGGCAGCCTCCGGAGCAAAAAAGACAAACGTCCAGCTTTTGCTGCCACAGCAAAGGTGCCAGCGGGGAAAAGTGATGCTGGTCCTCACTGCCTCCTGGAACCCCTTCAAATGCCCCAGGCAATTTGGCCCTCTCTGCTTTCCTGCGGACTCCATCCTCAAAAGCACCTGTTTTCACTCTCGGGTGCCTCAGGAGCAAAAATGACAAACGTCCAGCTTTTGCTGCCACAGCAAAGGTGCCAGCGGGGAAAAGTGATGCTGGTCCTCACTGCCTCCTGGAACCCCTTCAAATGCCCCAGACAATTTGGCCCTCTCTGCTTTCCTGCGGACTCCATCCTCAAAAGCACCTGTTTTCACTCTGGGCAGCCTCCGGAGCAAAAAAGACAAACGTCCAGCTTTTGCTGCCACAGCAAAGGTGCCAGCGGGGAAAAGTGATGCTGGTCCTCACTGCCTCCTGGAACCCCTTCAAATGCCCCAGACAATTTGGCCCTCTCTGCTTTCCTGCGGACTCCATCCTCAAAAGCACCTGTTTTCACTCTCGGCAGCCTCCGGAGCAAAAAAGACAAACGTCCAGCTTTTGCTGCCACAGCAAAGGTGCCAGCGGGGAAAAGTGATGCTGGTCCTCACTGCCTCCTGGAACCCCTTCAAATGCCCCAGACAATTTGGCCCTCTCTGCTTTCCTGCGGACGCCATCCTCAAAAGCACCTGTTTTCGCTTTCGGCGGTGTTTGGAGCAAGAAAGACAAACGTCCAGCTTTTGCTGCCACAGCAAAGGTGCCAGCGGGGAAAAGTGATGCTGGTCCTCACTGCCTCCTGGAACCCCTTCAAATGCCCCAGACAATTTGGCCCTCTCTGCTTTCCTGCGGACTCCATCCTCAAAAGCACCTGTTTTCACTCTCGGCAGCCTCCGGAGCAAAAAAGACAAACGTCCAGCTTTTGCTGCCACAGCAAAGGTGGCAGCGGGGAAAAGTGATGCTGGTCCTCACTGCCTCCTGGAACCCCTTCAAATGCCCCAGACAATTTGGCCCTCTCTGCTTTCCTGCGCACTCCATCCTCAAAAGCACCTGTTTTCACTCTCGGCAGCCTCCGGAGCAAAAAAGACAAACGTCCAGCTTTTGCTGCCACAGCAAAAGTGCCAGCGGGGAAAAGTGATGCTGGTCCTCACTGCCTCCTGGAACCCCTTCAAATGCCCCAGACAATTTGGCCCTCTCTGCTTTCCTGCGGACTCCATCCTCAAAAGCACCTGTTTTCACTCTCGGGTGCCTCAGGAGCAAAAAAGACAAACGTCCAGCTTTTGCTGCCACAGCAAAGGTGCCAGCGGGGAAAAGTGATGCTGGTCCTCACTGCCTCCTGGAACCCCTTCAAATGCCCCAGACAATTTGGCCCTCTCTGCTTTCCTGCGGACTCCATCCTCAAAAGCACCTGTTTTCACTCTCGGCAGCCTCCGGAGCAAAAAAGACAAACGTCCAGCTTTTGCTGCCACAGCAAAGGTGCCAGCGGGGAAAAGTGATGCTGGTCCTCACTGCCTCCTGGAACCCCTTCAAATGCCCCAGACAATTTGGCCCTCTCTGCTTTTCTGCGGACTCCATCCTCAAAAGCACCTGTTTTCACTCTCGGCAGCCTCCGGAGCAAAAAAGACAAACGTCCAGCTTTCGCTGCCACAGTAAAGGTGGCAGCGGGGAAAAGTGATGCTGGTCCTCACTGCCTCCTGGAACCCCTTCAAATGGCCCAGACAATTTGGCCCTCTCTGCTTTCCTGCGGACTCCATCCTCAAAAGCACCTGTTTTCACTCTCGGCAGCCTCCGGAGCAAAAAAGACAAACGTCCAGCTTTTGCTGCCACAGCAAAGGTGCCAGCGGGGAAAAGTGATGCTGGTCCTCACTGCCTCCTGGAACCCTTCAAATGCCCCAGACAATTTGGCCCTCTCTGCTTTCCTGCGGACGCCATCCTCAAAAGCACCTGTTTTCGCTTTCGGCGGTGTTTGGAGCAAAAAAGACAAACGTCCAGCTTTTGCTGCCACAGCAAAGGTGCCAGCGGGGAAAAGTGATGCTGGTCCTCACTGCCTCCTGGAACCCCTTCAAATGCCCCAGACAATTTGGCCCTCTCTGCTTTCCTGCGCACTCCATCCTCAAAAGCACCTGTTTTCGCTTTCGGCGGTGTTTGGAGCAAGAAAGACAAACGTCCAGCTTTTGCTGCCACAGCAAAGGTGCCAGCAGGGAAAAGTGATGCTGGTCCTCACTGCCTCCTGGAACCCCTTCAAATGCCCCAGACAATTTGGCCCTCTCTGCTTTCCTGCAGACTCCATCCTCAAAAGCACCTGTTTTCACTCTCGGCAGCCTCCGGAGCAAAAAAGACAAACGTCCAGCTTTTGCTGCCACAGCAAAGGTGCCAGCGGGGAAAAGTGATGCTGGTCCTCACTGCCTCCTGGAACCCCTTCAAATGCCCCAGACAATTTGGCCCTCTCTGCTTTCCTGCGCACTCCATCCTCAAAAGCACCTGTTTTCGCTTTCGGCGGTGTTTGGAGCAAGAAAGACAAACGTCCAGCTTTTGCTGCCACAGCAAAGGTGCCAGCGGGGAAAAGTGATGCTGGTCCTCACTGCCTCCTGGAACCCCTTCAAATGCCCCAGACAATTTGGCCCTCTCTGCTTTCCTGCGGACTCCATCCTCAAAAGCACATGTTTTCGCTTTCGGCGGTGTTTGGAGCAAGAAAGACAAACGTCCAGCTTTTGCTGCCACAGCAAAGGTGCCAGCGGGGAAAAGTGATGCTGGTCCTCACTGCCTCCTGGAACCCCTTCAAATGCCCCAGACAATTTGGCCCTCTCTGCTTTCCTGCGGACTCCATCCTCAAAAGCACCTGTTTTCACTCTCGGCAGCCTCCGGAGCAAAAAAGACAAACGTCCAGCTTTTGCTGCCACAGCAAAGGTGCCAGCGGGGAAAAGTGATGCTGGTCCTCACTGCCTCCTGGAACCCCTTCAAATGCCCCAGACAATTTGGCCCTCTCTGCTTTCCTGCGGACTCCATCCTCAAAAGCACCTGTTTTCACTCTCGGCAGCCTCCGGAGCAAAAAAGACAAATGTCCAGCTTTTGCTGCCACAGCAAAGGTGCCAGCGGGGAAAAGTGATGCTGGTCCTCACTGCCTCCTGGAACCCCTTCAAATGCCCCAGACAATTTGGCCCTCTCTGCTTTCCTGCGGACTCCATCCTCAAAAGCACCTGTTTTCACTCTCGGCAGCCTCCGGAGCAAAAAAGACAAACGTCCAGCTTTTGCTGCCACAGCAAAGGTGCCAGCGGGGAAAAGTGATGCTGGTCCTCACTGCCTCCTGGAACCCCTTCAAATGCCCCAGACAATTTGGCCCTCTCTGCTTTCCTGCGGACTCCATCCTCAAAAGCACCTGTTTTCACTCTCGGCAGCCTCCGGAGCAAAAAAGACAAACGTCCAGCTTTTGCTGCCACAGCAAAGGTGCCAGCGGGGAAAAGTGATGCTGGTCCTCACTGCCTCCTGGAACCCCTTCAAATGCCCCAGACAATTTGGCCCTCTCTGCTTTCCTGCGGACGCCATCCTCAAAAGCACCTGTTTTCGCTTTCGGCGGTGTTTGGAGCAAAAAAGACAAACGTCCAGCTTTTGTTGCCACAGCAAAGGTGCCAGCGGGGAAAAGTGATGCTGGTCCTCACTGCCTCCTGGAACCCCTTCAAATGCCCCAGACAATTTGGCCCTCTCTGCTTTCCTGCGCACTCCATCCTCAAAAGCACCTGTTTTCGCTTTCGGCGGTGTTTGGAGCAAGAAAGACAAACGTCCAGCTTTTGCTGCCACAGCAAAGGTGCCAGCGGGGAAAAGTGATGCTGGTCCTCACTGCCTCCTGGAACCCCTTCAAATGCCCCAGACAATTTGGCCCTCTCTGCTTTCCTGCGGACTCCATCCTCAAAAGCACATGTTTTCGCTTTCGGCGGTGTTTGGAGCAAGAAAGACAAACGTCCAGCTTTTGCTGCCACAGCAAAGGTGCCAGCGGGGAAAAGTGATGCTGGTCCTCACTGCCTCCTGGAACCCCTTCAAATGCCCCAGACAATTTGGCCCTCTCTGCTTTCCTGCGGACTCCATCCTCAAAAGCACCTGTTTTCACTCTCGGCAGCCTCCGGAGCAAAAAAGACAAACGTCCAGCTTTTGCTGCCACAGCAAAGGTGCCAGCGGGGAAAAGTGATGCTGGTCCTCACTGCCTCCTGGAACCCCTTCAAATGCCCCAGACAATTTGGCCCTCTCTGCTTTCCTGCGGACTCCATCCTCAAAAGCACCTGTTTTCACTCTCGGCTGCCTCCGGAGCAAAAAAGACAAACGTCCAGCTTTTGCTGCCACAGCAAAGGTGCCAGCGGGGAAAAGTGATGCTGGTCCTCACTGCCTCCTGGAACCCCTTCAAATGCCCCAGACAATTTGGCCCTCTCTGCTTTCCTGCGGACTCCATCCTCAAAAGCACCTGTTTTCACTCTCGGCAGCCTCCGGAGCAAAAAAGACAAACGTCCAGCTTTTGCTGCCACAGCAAAGGTGCCAGCGGGGAAAAGTGATGCTGGTCCTCACTGCCTCCTGGAACCCCTTCAAATGCCCCAGACAATTTGGCCCTCTCTGCTTTCCTGCGGACTCCATCCTCAAAAGCACCTGTTTTCACTCTCGGCAGCCTCCGGAGCAAAAAAGACAAATGTCCAGCTTTTGCTGCCACAGCAAAGGTGCCAGCGGGGAAAAGTGATGCTGGTCCTCACTGCCTCCTGGAACCCCTTCAAATGCCCCAGACAATTTGGCCCTCTCTGCTTTCCTGCGGACTCCATCCTCAAAAGCACCTGTTTTCACTCTCGGCAGCCTCCGGAGCAAAAAAGACAAACGTCCAGCTTTTGATGCCACAGCAAAGGTGCCAGCGGGGAAAAGTGATGCTGGTCCTCACTGCCTCCTGGAACCCCTTCAAATGCCCCAGACAATTTGGCCCTCTCTGCTTTCCTGCGGACTCCATCCTCAAAAGCACCTGTTTTCACTCTCGGCAGCCTCCGGAGCAAAAAAGACAAACGTCCAGCTTTTGCTGCCACAGCAAAGGTGCCAGCGGGGAAAAGTGATGCTGGTCCTCACTGCCTCCTGGAACCCTTTCAAATGCCCCAGACAATTTGGCCCTCTCTGCTTTCCTGCGGACTCCATCCTCAAAAGCACCTGTTTTCACTCTCGGCAGCCTCCGGAGCAAAAAAGACAAACGTCCAGCTTTTGCTGCCACAGCAAAGGTGCCAGCAGGGAAAAGTGATGCTGGTCCTCACTGCCTCCTGGAACCCCTTCAAATGCCCCAGACAATTTGGCCCTCTCTGCTTTCCTGCGGACTCCATCCTCAAAAGCACCTGTTTTCACTCTCGGCAGCCTCCGGAGCAAAAAAGACAAACGTCCAGCTTTTGCTGCCACAGCAAAGGTTCCAGCGGGGAAAAGTGATGCTGATCTTCACTGCCTCCTGGAACCCCTTCAAATGCCCCAGACAATTTGGCCCTCTCTGCTTTCCTGCGGACTCCATCCTCAAAAGCACCTGTTTTCACTCTCGGCAGCCTCCGGAGCAAAAAAGACAAACGTCCAGCTTTTGCTGCCACAGCAAAGGTGCCAGCGGGGAAAAGTGATGCTGGTCCTCACTGCCTCCTGGAACCCCTTCAAATGCCCCAGACAATTTGGCCCTCTCTGCTTTCCTGCGGACGCCATCCTCAAAAGCACCTGTTTTCGCTTTCGGCGGTTTTTGGAGCAAAAAAGACAAACGTCCAGCTTTTGCTGCCACAGCAAAGGTTCCAGCGGGGAAAAGTGATGCTGGTCCTCACTGCCTCCTGGAACCCCTTCAAATGCCCCAGACAATTTGGCCCTCTCTGCTTTCCTGCGGACTCCATCCTCAAAAGCACCTGTTTTCGCTTTCGGCGGTGTTTGGAGCAAGAAAGACAAACGTCCAGCTTTTGCTGCCACAGCAAAGGTGCCAGCGGGGAAAAGTGATGCTGGTCCTCACTGCCTCCTGGAACCCCTTCAAATGCCCCAGACAATTTGGCCCTCTCTGCTTTCCTGCGGACTCCATCCTCAAAAGCACCTGTTTTCACTCTCGGCAGCCTCCGGAGCAAAAAAGACAAACGTCCAGCTTTTGCTGCCACAGCAAAGGTGCCAGCGGGGAAAAGTGATGCTGGTCCTCACTGCCTCCTGGAACCCCTTCAAATGCCCCAGACAATTTGGCCCTCTCTGCTTTCCTGCGCACTCCATCCTCAAAAGCACCTGTTTTCACTCTCGGCTGCCTCAGGAGCAAAAAAGACAAACGTCCAGCTTTTGCTGCCACAGCAAAGGTGCCAGCGGGGAAAAGTGATGCTGGTCCTCACTGCCTCCTGGAACCCCTTCAAATGCCCCAGACAATTTGGCCCTCTCTGCTTTCCTGCGGACTCCATCCTCAAAAGCACCTGTTTTCACTCTCGGCAGCCTCCGGAGCAAAAAAGACAAACGTCCAGCTTTTGCTGCCACAGCAAAGGTGCCAGCGAGGAAAAGTGATGCTGGTCCTCACTGCCTCCTGGAACCCCTTCAAATGCCCCAGACAATTTGGCCCTCTCTGCTTTCCTGCGGACTCCATCCTCAAAAGCACCTGTTTTCACTCTCGGCAGCCTCCGGAGCAAAAAAGACAAACGTCCAGCTTTTGCTGCCACAGCAAAGGTGCCAGCGGGGAAAAGTGATGCTGGTCCTCACTGCCTCCTGGAACCCCTTCAAATGCCCCAGACAATTTGGCCCTCTCTGCTTTCCTGCGGACTCCATCCTTAAAAGCACCTGTTTTCACTCTCGGCAGCCTCCGGAGCAAAAAAGACAAACGTCCAGCTTTTGCTGCCACAGCAAAGGTGCCAGCGGGGAAAAGTGATGCTGGTCCTCACTGCCTCCTGGAACCCCTTCAAATGCCCCAGACAATTTGGCCCTCTCTGCTTTCCTGCGGACTCCATCCTCAAAAGCACCTGTTTTCACTCTCGGCAGCCTCCGGAGCAAAAAAGACAAACGTCCAGCTTTTGCTGCCACAGCAAAGGTGCCAGCGGGGAAAAGTGATGCTGGTCCTCACTGCCTCCTGGAACCCCTTCAAATGCCCCAGACAATTTGGCCCTCTCTGCTTTCCTGCACACTCCATCCTCAAAAGCACCTGTTTTCACTCTCGGCAGCCTCCGGAGCAAAAAAGACAAACGTCCAGCTTTTGCTGCCACAGCAAAGGTGCCAGCGGGGAAAAGTGATGCTGGTCCTCACTGCCTCCTGGAACCCCTTCAAATGCCCCAGACAATTTGGCCCTCTCTGCTTTCCTGCGGACTCCATCCTCAAAAGCACCTGTTTTCACTCTCGGCAGCCTCCGGAGCAAAAAAGACAAACGTCCAGCTTTTGCTGCCACAGCAAAGGTGCCAGCGGGGAAAAGTGATGCTGGTCCTCACTGCCTCCTGGAACCCCTTCAAATGCCCCAGACAATTTGGCCCTCTCTGCTTTCCTGCGGACTCCATCCTCAAAAGCACCTGTTTTCACTCTCGGCAGCCTCCGGAGCAAAAAAGACAAACGTCCAGCTTTTGCTGCCACAGCAAAGGTGCCAGCGGGGAAAAGTGATGCTGGTCCTCACTGCCTCCTGGAACCTCTTCAAATGCCCCAGACAATTTGGCCCTCTCTGCTTTCCTGCGGACTCCATCCTCAAAAGCACCTGTTTTCACTCTCGGCAGCCTCCGGAGCAAAAAAGACAAACGTCCAGCTTTTGCTGCCACAGCAAAGGTTGCAGCGGGGAAAAGTGATGCTGGTCCTCACTGCCTCCTGGAACCCCTTCAAATGCCCCAGACAATTTGGCCCTCTCTGCTTTCCTGCGGACGCCATCCTCAAAAGCACCTGTTTTCGCTTTCGGCGGTGTTTGGAGCAAAAAAGACAAACGTCCAGCTTTTGCTGCCACAGCAAAGGTGCCAGCGGGGAAAAGTGATGCTGGTCCTCACTGCCTCCTGGAACCCCTTCAAATGCCCCAGACAATTTGGCCCTCTCTGCTTTCCTGCGGACTCCATCCTCAAAAGCACCTGTTTTCGCTTTCGGCGGTGTTTGGAGCAAGAAAGACAAACGTCCAGCTTTTGCTGCCACAGCAAAGGTGCCAGCGGGGAAAAGTGATGCTGGTCCTCACTGCCTCCTGGAACCCCTTCAAATGCCCCAGACAATTTGGCCCTCTCTGCTTTCCTGCGGACTCCATCCTCAAAAGCACCTGTTTTCACTCTCGGCAGCCTCCGGAGCAAAAAAGACAAACGTCCAGCTTTTGCTGCCACAGCAAAGGTGCCAGCGGGGAAAAGTGATGCTGGTCCTCACTGCCTCCTGGAACCCCTTCAAATGCCCCAGACAATTTGGCCCTCTCTGCTTTCCTGCGGACTCCATCCTCAAAAGCACCTGTTTTCACTCTCGGCAGCCTCCGGAGCAAAAAAGACAAACGTCCAGCTTTTGCTGCCACAGCAAAGGTGCCAGCGGGGAAAAGTGATGCTGGTCCTCACTGCCTCCTGGAACCCCTTCAAATGCCCCAGACAATTTGGCCCTCTCTGCTTTCCTGCGGACGCCATCCTCAAAAGCACCTGTTTTCGCTTTCGGCGGTTTTTGGAGCAAAAAAGACAAACGTCCAGCTTTTGCTGCCACAGCAAAGGTTCCAGCGGGGAAAAGTGATGCTGGTCCTCACTGCCTCCTGGAACCCCTTCAAATGCCCCAGACAATTTGGCCCTCTCTGCTTTCCTGCGGACTCCATCCTCAAAAGCACCTGTTTTCGCTTTCGGCGGTGTTTGGAGCAAGAAAGACAAACGTCCAGCTTTTGCTGCCACAGCAAAGGTGCCAGCGGGGAAAAGTGATGCTGGTCCTCACTGCCTCCTGGAACCCCTTCAAATGCCCCAGACAATTTGGCCCTCTCTGCTTTCCTGCGGACTCCATCCTCAAAAGCACCTGTTTTCACTCTCGGCAGCCTCCGGAGCAAAAAAGACAAACGTCCAGCTTTTGCTGCCACAGCAAAGGTGCCAGCGGGGAAAAGTGATGCTGGTCCTCACTGCCTCCTGGAACCCCTTCAAATGCCCCAGACAATTTGGCCCTCTCTGCTTTCCTGCGGACTCCATCCTCAAAAGCACCTGTTTTCACTCTCGGCTGCCTCAGGAGCAAAAAGACAAACGTCCAGCTTTTGCTGCCACAGCAAAGGTGCCAGCGGGGAAAAGTGATGCTGGTCCTCACTGCCTCCTGGAACCCCTTCAAATGCCCCAGACAATTTGGCCCTCTCTGCTTTCCTGCGGACTCCATCCTCAAAAGCACCTGTTTTCACTCTCGGCAGCCTCCGGAGCAAAAAAGACAAACGTCCAGCTTTTGCTGCCACAGCAAAGGTGCCAGCGAGGAAAAGTGATGCTGGTCCTCACTGCCTCCTGGAACCCCTTCAAATGCCCCAGACAATTTGGCCCTCTCTGCTTTCCTGCGGACTCCATCCTCAAAAGCACCTGTTTTCACTCTCGGCAGCCTCCGGAGCAAAAAAGAAAAACGTCCAGCTTTTGCTGCCACAGCAAAGGTGCCAGCGGGGAAAAGTGATGCTGGTCCTCACTGCCTCCTGGAACCCCTTCAAATGCCCCAGACAATTTGGCCCTCTCTGCTTTCCTGCGGACTCCATCCTTAAAAGCACCTGTTTTCACTCTCGGCAGCCTCCGGAGCAAAAAAGACAAACGTCCAGCTTTTGCTGCCACAGCAAAGGTGCCAGCGGGGAAAAGTGATGCTGGTCCTCACTGCCTCCTGGAACCCCTTCAAATGCCCCAGACAATTTGGCCCTCTCTGCTTTCCTGCGGACTCCATCCTCAAAAGCACCTGTTTTCACTCTCGGCAGCCTCCGGAGCAAAAAAGACAAACGTCCAGCTTTTGCTGCCACAGCAAAGGTGCCAGCGGGGAAAAGTGATGCTGGTCCTCACTGCCTCCTGGAACCCCTTCAAATGCCCCAGACAATTTGGCCCTCTCTGCTTTCCTGCGCACTCCATCCTCAAAAGCACCTGTTTTCACTCTCGGCAGCCTCCGGAGCAAAAAAGACAAACGTCCAGCTTTTGCTGCCACAGCAAAGGTGGCAGCGGGGAAAAGTGATGCTGGTCCTCACTGCCTCCTGGAACCCCTTCAAATGCCCCAGACAATTTGGCCCTCTCTGCTTTCCTGCGGACTCCATCCTCAAAAGCACCTGTTTTCACTCTCGGCAGCCTCCGGAGCAAAAAAGACAAACGTCCAGCTTTTGCTGCCACAGCAAAGGTGGCAGCGGGGAAAAGTGATGCTGGTCCTCACTGCCTCCTGGAACCCCTTCAAATGCCCCAGACAATTTGGCCCTCTCTGCTTTCCTGCGCACTCCATCCTCAAAAGCACCTGTTTTCACTCTCGGCAGCCTCCGGAGCAAAAAAGACAAACGTCCAGCTTTTGCTGCCACAGCAAAGGTGCCAGCGGGGAAAAGTGATGCTGGTCCTCACTGCCTCCTGGAACCCCTTCAAATGCCCCAGACAATTTGGCCCTCTCTGCTTTCCTGCGGACTCCATCCTCAAAAGCACCTGTTTTCACTCTCGGCAGCCTCCGGAGCAAAAAAGACAAACGTCCAGCTTTTGCTGCCACAGCAAAGGTGCCAGCGAGGAAAAGTGATGCTGGTCCTCACTGCCTCCTGGAACCCCTTCAAATGCCCCAGACAATTTGGCCCTCTCTGCTTTCCTGCGGACTCCATCCTCAAAAGCACCTGTTTTCACTCTCGGCAGCCTCCGGAGCAAAAAAGAAAAACGTCCAGCTTTTGCTGCCACAGCAAAGGTGCCAGCGGGGAAAAGTGATGCTGGTCCTCACTGCCTCCTGGAACCCCTTCAAATGCCCCAGACAATTTGGCCCTCTCTGCTTTCCTGCGTACTCCATCCTTAAAAGCACCTGTTTTCACTCTCGGCAGCCTCCGGAGCAAAAAAGACAAACGTCCAGCTTTTGCTGCCACAGCAAAGGTGCCAGCGGGGAAAAGTGATGCTGGTCCTCACTGCCTCCTGGAACCCCTTCAAATGCCCCAGACAATTTGGCCCTCTCTGCTTTCCTGCGGACTCCATCCTCAAAAGCACCTGTTTTCACTCTCGGCAGCCTCCGGAGCAAAAAAGACAAACGTCCAGCTTTTGCTGCCACAGCAAAGGTGCCAGCGGGGAAAAGTGATGCTGGTCCTCACTGCCTCCTGGAACCCCTTCAAATGCCCCAGACAATTTGGCCCTCTCTGCTTTCCTGCGCACTCCATCCTCAAAAGCACCTGTTTTCACTCTCGGCAGCCTCCGGAGCAAAAAAGACAAACGTCCAGCTTTTGCTGCCACAGCAAAGGTGGCAGCGGGGAAAAGTGATGCTGGTCCTCACTGCCTCCTGGAACCCCTTCAAATGCCCCAGACAATTTGGCCCTCTCTGCTTTCCTGCGGACTCCATCCTCAAAAGCACCTGTTTTCACTCTCGGCAGCCTCCGGAGCAAAAAAGACAAACGTCCAGCTTTTGCTGCCACAGCAAAGGTGCCAGCGGGGAAAAGTGATGCTGGTCCTCACTGCCTCCTGGAACCCCTTCAAATGCCCCAGACAATTTGGCCCTCTCTGCTTTCCTGCGGACTCCATCCTCAAAAGCACCTGTTTTCACTCTCGGCAGCCTCCGGAGCAAAAAAGACAAACGTCCAGCTTTTGCTGCCACAGCAAAGGTGCCAGCGGGGAAAAGTGATGCTGGTCCTCACTGCCTCCTGGAACCCCTTCAAATGCCCCAGACAATTTGGCCCTCTCTGCTTTCCTGCGGACGCCATCCTCAAAAGCACCTGTTTTCGCTTTCGGCGGTTTTTGGAGCAAAAAAGACAAACGTCCAGCTTTTGCTGCCACAGCAAAGGTGCCAGCGGGGAAAAGTGATGCTGGTCCTCACTGCCTCCTGGAACCCCTTCAAATGCCCCAGACAATTTGGCCCTCTCTGCTTTCCTGCGGACTCCATCCTCAAAAGCACCTGTTTTCGCTTTCGGCGGTGTTTGGAGCAAGAAAGACAAACGTCCAGCTTTTGCTGCCACAGCAAAGGTGCCAGCGGGGAAAAGTGATGCTGGTCCTCACTGCCTCCTGGAACCCCTTCAAATGCCCCAGACAATTTGGCCCTCTCTGCTTTCCTGCGGACTCCATCCTCAAAAGCACCTGTTTTCACTCTCGGCAGCCTCCGGAGCAAAAAAGACAAACGTCCAGCTTTTGCTGCCACAGCAAAGGTGCCAGCGGGGAAAAGTGATGCTGGTCCTCACTGCCTCCTGGAACCCCTTCAAATGCCCCAGACAATTTGGCCCTCTCTGCTTTCCTGCGGACTCCATCCTCAAAAGCACCTGTTTTCACTCTCGGCTGCCTCAGGAGCAAAAAAGACAAACGTCCAGCTTTTGCTGCCACAGCAAAGGTGCCAGCGGGGAAAAGTGATGCTGGTCCTCACTGCCTCCTGGAACCCCTTCAAATGCCCCAGACAATTTGGCCCTCTCTGCTTTCCTGCGGACTCCATCCTCAAAAGCACCTGTTTTCACTCTCGGCAGCCTCCGGAGCAAAAAAGACAAACGTCCAGCTTTTGCTGCCACAGCAAAGGTGCCAGCGAGGAAAAGTGATGCTGGTCCTCACTGCCTCCTGGAACCCCTTCAAATGCCCCAGACAATTTGGCCCTCTCTGCTTTCCTGCGGACTCCATCCTCAAAAGCACCTGTTTTCACTCTCGGCAGCCTCCGGAGCAAAAAAGAAAAACGTCCAGCTTTTGCTGCCACAGCAAAGGTGCCAGCGGGGAAAAGTGATGCTGGTCCTCACTGCCTCCTGGAACCCCTTCAAATGCCCCAGACAATTTGACCCTCTCTGCTTTCCTGCGGACGCCATCCTCAAAAGCACCTGTTTTCGCTTTCGGCGGTTTTTGGAGCAAAAAAGACAAACGTCCAGCTTTTGCTGCCACAGCAAAGGTTCCAGCGGGGAAAAGTGATGCTGGTCCTCACTGCCTCCTGGAACCCCTTCAAATGCCCCAGACAATTTGGCCCTCTCTGCTTTCCTGCGCACTCCATCCTCAAAAGCACCTGTTTTCGCTTTCGGCGGTGTTTGGAGCAAGAAAGACAAACGTCCAGCTTTTGCTGCCACAGCAAAGGTGCCAGCGGGGAAAAGTGATGCTGGTCCTCACTGCCTCCTGGAACCCCTTCAAATGCCCCAGACAATTTGGCCCTCTCTGCTTTCCTGCGGACTCCATCCTCAAAAGCACCTGTTTTCACTCTCGGCAGCCTCCGGAGCAAAAAAGACAAACGTCCAGCTTTTGCTGCCACAGCAAAGGTGCCAGCGGGGAAAAGTGATGCTGGTCCTCACTGCCTCCTGGAACCCCTTCAAATGCCCCAGACAATTTGGCCCTCTCTGCTTTCCTGCGGACTCCATCCTCAAAAGCACCTGTTTTCACTCTCGGCTGCCTCAGGAGCAAAAAAAGACAAACGTCCAGCTTTTGCTGCCACAGCAAAGGTGCCAGCGGGGAAAAGTGATGCTGGCCTCACTGCCTCCTGGAACCCCTTCAAATGCCCCAGACAATTTGGCCCTCTCTGCTTTCCTGCGGACTCCATCCTCAAAAGCACCTGTTTTCACTCTCGGCAGCCTCCGGAGCAAAAAAGACAAACGTCCAGCTTTTGCTGCCACAGCAAAGGTGCCAGCGAGGAAAAGTGATGCTGGTCCTCACTGCCTCCTGGAACCCCTTCAAATGCCCCAGACAATTTGGCCCTCTCTGCTTTCCTGCGGACTCCATCCTCAAAAGCACCTGTTTTCACTCTCGGCAGCCTCCGGAGCAAAAAAGAAAAACGTCCAGCTTTTGCTGCCACAGCAAAGGTGCCAGCGGGGAAAAGTGATGCTGGTCCTCACTGCCTCCTGGAACCCCTTCAAATGCCCCAGACAATTTGGCCCTCTCTGCTTTCCTGCGGACTCCATCCTCAAAAGCACCTGTTTTCACTCTCGGCAGCCTCCGGAGCAAAAAAGACAAACGTCCAGCTTTTGCTGCCACAGTAAAGGTTGCAGCGGGGAAAAGTGATGCTGGTCCTCACTGCCTCCTGGAACCCCTTCAAATGCCCCAGACAATTTGGCCCTCTCTGCTTTCCTGCGGACTCCATCCTCAAAAGCACCTGTTTTCACTCTCGGCAGCCTCCGGAGCAAAAAAGACAAACGTCCAGCTTTTGCTGCCACAGCAAAGGTGCCAGCGGGGAAAAGTGATGCTGGTCCTCACTGCCTCCTGGAACCCCTTCAAATGCCCCAGACAATTTGGCCCTCTCTGCTTTCCTGCGGACTCCATCCTCAAAAGCACCTGTTTTCACTCTCGGCAGCCTCCGGAGCAAAAAAGACAAACGTCCAGCTTTTGCTGCCACAGCAAAGGTGCCAGCGGGGAAAAGTGATGCTGGTCCTCACTGCCTCCTGGAACCCCTTCAAATGCCCCAGACAATTTGGCCCTCTCTGCTTTCCTGCACACTCCATCCTCAAAAGCACCTGTTTTCACTCTCGGCAGCCTCCGGAGCAAAAAAGACAAACGTCCAGCTTTTGCTGCCACAGCAAAGGTGCCAGCGGGGAAAAGTGATGCTGGTCCTCACTGCCTCCTGGAACCCCTTCAAATGCCCCAGACAATTTGGCCCTCTCTGCTTTCCTGCGGACTCCATCCTCAAAAGCACCTGTTTTCACTCTCGGCAGCCTCCGGAGCAAAAAAAGACAAACGTCCAGCTTTTGCTGCCACAGCAAAGGTGCCAGCGGGGAAAAGTGATGCTGGTCCTCACTGCCTCCTGGAACCCCTTCAAATGCCCCAGACAATTTGGCCCTCTCTGCTTTCCTGCGGACTCCATCCTCAAAAGCACCTGTTTTCACTCTCGGCAGCCTCCGGAGCAAAAAAGACAAACGTCCAGCTTTTGCTGCCACAGCAAAGGTGCCAGCGGGGAAAAGTGATGCTGGTCCTCACTGCCTCCTGGAACCTCTTCAAATGCCCCAGAATATTTGGCCCTCTCTGCTTTCCTGCGGACTCCATCCTCAAAAGCACCTGTTTTCACTCTCGGCAGCCTCCGGAGCAAAAAAGACAAACGTCCAGCTTTTGCTGCCACAGCAAAGGTTGCAGCGGGGAAAAGTGATGCTGGTCCTCACTGCCTCCTGGAACCCCTTCAAATGCCCCAGACAATTTGGCCCTCTCTGCTTTCCTGCGGACGCCATCCTCAAAAGCACCTGTTTTCGCTTTCGGCGGTGTTTGGAGCAAAAAAGACAAACGTCCAGCTTTTGCTGCCACAGCAAAGGTGCCAGCGGGGAAAAAGTGATGCTGGTCCTCACTGCCTCCTGGAACCCCTTCAAATGCCCCAGACAATTTGGCCCTCTCTGCTTTCCTGCGGACTCCATCCTCAAAAGCACCTGTTTTCACTCTCGGCAGCCTCCGGAGCAAAAAAGACAAACGTCCAGCTTTTGCTGCCACAGCAAAGGTGCCAGCGGGGAAAAGTGATGCTGGTCCTCACTGCCTCCTGGAACCCCTTCAAATGCCCCAGACAATTTGGCCCTCTCTGCTTTCCTGCGGACGCCATCCTCAAAAGCACCTGTTTTCGCTTTCGGCGGTTTTTGGAGCAAAAAAGACAAACGTCCAGCTTTTGCTGCCACAGCAAAGGTGCCAGCGGGGAAAAGTGATGCTGGTCCTCACTGCCTCCTGGAACCCCTTCAAATGCCCCAGACAATTTGGCCCTCTCTGCTTTCCTGCGGACTCCATCCTCAAAAGCACCTGTTTTCGCTTTCGGCGGTGTTTGGAGCAAGAAAGACAAACGTCCAGCTTTTGCTGCCACAGCAAAGGTGCCAGCGGGGAAAAGTGATGCTGGTCCTCACTGCCTCCTGGAACCCCTTCAAATGCCCCAGACAATTTGGCCCTCTCTGCTTTCCTGCGGACTCCATCCTCAAAAGCACCTGTTTCACTCTCGGCAGCCTCCGGAGCAAAAAAGACAAACGTCCAGCTTTTGCTGCCACAGCAAAGGTGCCAGCGGGGAAAAGTGATGCTGGTCCTCACTGCCTCCTGGAACCCCTTCAAATGCCCCAGACAATTTGGCCCTCTCTGCTTTCCTGCGGACTCCATCCTCAAAAGCACCTGTTTTCACTCTCGGCTGCCTCAGGAGCAAAAAAGACAAACGTCCAGCTTTTGCTGCCACAGCAAAGGTGCCAGCGGGGAAAAGTGATGCTGGTCCTCACTGCCTCCTGGAACCCCTTCAAATGCCCCAGACAATTTGGCCCTCTCTGCTTTCCTGCGGACTCCATCCTCAAAAGCACCTGTTTTCACTCTCGGCAGCCTCCGGAGCAAAAAAGACAAACGTCCAGCTTTTGCTGCCACAGCAAAGGTGCCAGCGAGGAAAAGTGATGCTGGTCCTCACTGCCTCCTGGAACCCCTTCAAATGCCCCAGACAATTTGGCCCTCTCTGCTTTCCTGCGGACTCCATCCTCAAAAGCACCTGTTTTCACTCTCGGCAGCCTCCGGAGCAAAAAAGAAAAACGTCCAGCTTTTGCTGCCACAGCAAAGGTGCCAGCGGGGAAAAGTGATGCTGGTCCTCACTGCCTCCTGGAACCCCTTCAAATGCCCCAGACAATTTGACCCTCTCTGCTTTCCTGCGGACGCCATCCTCAAAAGCACCTGTTTTCGCTTTCGGCGGTTTTTGGAGCAAAAAAGACAAACGTCCAGCTTTTGCTGCCACAGCAAAGGTTCCAGCGGGGAAAAGTGATGCTGGTCCTCACTGCCTCCTGGAACCCCTTCAAATGCCCCAGACAATTTGGCCCTCTCTGCTTTCCTGCGCACTCCATCCTCAAAAGCACCTGTTTTCGCTTTCGGCGGTGTTTGGAGCAAGAAAGACAAAACGTCCAGCTTTTGCTGCCACAGCAAAGGTGCCAGCGGGGAAAAGTGATGCTGGTCCTCACTGCCTCCTGGAACCCCTTCAAATGCCCCAGACAATTTGGCCCTCTCTGCTTTCCTGCGGACTCCATCCTCAAAAGCACCTGTTTTCACTCTCGGCAGCCTCCGGAGCAAAAAAGACAAACGTCCAGCTTTTGCTGCCACAGCAAAGGTGCCAGCGGGGAAAAGTGATGCTGGTCCTCACTGCCTCCTGGAACCCCTTCAAATGCCCCAGACAATTTGGCCCTCTCTGCTTTCCTGCGGACTCCATCCTCAAAAGCACCTGTTTTCACTCTCGGCTGCCTCAGGAGCAAAAAAGACAAACGTCCAGCTTTTGCTGCCACAGCAAAGGTGCCAGCGGGGAAAAGTGATGCTGGTCCTCACTGCCTCCTGGAACCCCTTCAAATGCCCCAGACAATTTGGCCCTCTCTGCTTTCCTGCGGACTCCATCCTCAAAAGCACCTGTTTTCACTCTCGGCAGCCTCCGGAGCAAAAAAGACAAACGTCCAGCTTTTGCTGCCACAGCAAAGGTGCCAGCGAGGAAAAGTGATGCTGGTCCTCACTGCCTCCTGGAACCCCTTCAAATGCCCCAGACAATTTGGCCCTCTCTGCTTTCCTGCGGACTCCATCCTCAAAAGCACCTGTTTTCACTCTCGGCAGCCTCCGGAGCAAAAAAGAAAAACGTCCAGCTTTTGCTGCCACAGCAAAGGTGCCAGCGGGGAAAAGTGATGCTGGTCCTCACTGCCTCCTGGAACCCCTTCAAATGCCCCAGACAATTTGGCCCTCTCTGCTTTCCTGCGGACTCCATCCTCAAAAGCACCTGTTTTCACTCTCGGCAGCCTCCGGAGCAAAAAAGACAAACGTCCAGCTTTTGCTGCCACAGTAAAGGTTGCAGCGGGGAAAAGTGATGCTGGTCCTCACTGCCTCCTGGAACCCCTTCAAATGCCCCAGACAATTTGGCCCTCTCTGCTTTCCTGCGGACTCCATCCTCAAAAGCACCTGTTTTCACTCTCGGCAGCCTCCGGAGCAAAAAAGACAAACGTCCAGCTTTTGCTGCCACAGCAAAGGTGCCAGCGGGGAAAAGTGATGCTGGTCCTCACTGCCTCCTGGAACCCCTTCAAATGCCCCAGACAATTTGGCCCTCTCTGCTTTCCTGCGGACTCCATCCTCAAAAGCACCTGTTTTCACTCTCGGCAGCCTCCGGAGCAAAAAAGACAAACGTCCAGCTTTTGCTGCCACAGCAAAGGTGCCAGCGGGGAAAAGTGATGCTGGTCCTCACTGCCTCCTGGAACCCCTTCAAATGCCCCAGACAATTTGGCCCTCTCTGCTTTCCTGCACACTCCATCCTCAAAAGCACCTGTTTTCACTCTCGGCAGCCTCCGGAGCAAAAAAGACAAACGTCCAGCTTTTGCTGCCACAGCAAAGGTGCCAGCGGGGAAAAGTGATGCTGGTCCTCACTGCCTCCTGGAACCCCTTCAAATGCCCCAGACAATTTGGCCCTCTCTGCTTTCCTGCGGACTCCATCCTCAAAAGCACCTGTTTTCACTCTCGGCAGCCTCCGGAGCAAAAAAGACAAACGTCCAGCTTTTGCTGCCACAGCAAAGGTGCCAGCGGGGAAAAGTGATGCTGGTCCTCACTGCCTCCTGGAACCCCTTCAAATGCCCCAGACAATTTGGCCCTCTCTGCTTTCCTGCGGACTC
Source organism: Vanellus vanellus (assembly GCF_965231255.1). Taxonomy (NCBI): domain Eukaryota; kingdom Metazoa; phylum Chordata; class Aves; order Charadriiformes; family Charadriidae; genus Vanellus; species Vanellus vanellus. The sequence goes on from NW_028126703.1 coordinate 33,346, forward strand.
CATCCTCAAAAGCACCTGTTTTCACTCTCGGCAGCCTCCGGAGCAAAAAAGACAAACGTCCAGCTTTTGCTGCCACAGCAAAGGTGCCAGCGGGGAAAAGTGATGCTGGTCCTCACTGCCTCCTGGAACCTCTTCAAATGCCCCAGAATATTTGGCCCTCTCTGCTTTCCTGCGGACTCCATCCTCAAAAGCACCTGTTTTCACTCTCGGCAGCCTCCGGAGCAAAAAAGACAAACGTCCAGCTTTTGCTGCCACAGCAAAGGTTGCAGCGGGGAAAAGTGATGCTGGTCCTCACTGCCTCCTGGAACCCCTTCAAATGCCCCAGACAATTTGGCCCTCTCTGCTTTCCTGCGGACGCCATCCTCAAAAGCACCTGTTTTCGCTTTCGGCGGTGTTTGGAGCAAAAAAGACAAACGTCCAGCTTTTGCTGCCACAGCAAAGGTGCCAGCGGGGAAAAGTGATGCTGGTCCTCACTGCCTCCTGGAACCCCTTCAAATGCCCCAGACAATTTGGCCCTCTCTGCTTTCCTGCGGACTCCATCCTCAAAAGCACCTGTTTTCGCTTTCGGCGGTGTTTGGAGCAAGAAAGACAAACGTCCAGCTTTTGCTGCCACAGCAAAGGTGCCAGCGGGGAAAAGTGATGCTGGTCCTCACTGCCTCCTGGAACCCCTTCAAATGCCCCAGACAATTTGGCCCTCTCTGCTTTCCTGCGGACTCCATCCTCAAAAGCACCTGTTTTCACTCTCGGCAGCCTCCGGAGCAAAAAAGACAAACGTCCAGCTTTTGCTGCCACAGCAAAGGTGCCAGCGGGGAAAAGTGATGCTGGTCCTCACTGCCTCCTGGAACCCCTTCAAATGCCCCAGACAATTTGGCCCTCTCTGCTTTCCTGCGGACTCCATCCTCAAAAGCACCTGTTTTCACTCTCGGCAGCCTCCGGAGCAAAAAAGACAAACGTCCAGCTTTTGCTGCCACAGCAAAGGTGCCAGCGGGGAAAAGTGATGCTGGTCCTCACTGCCTCCTGGAACCCCTTCAAATGCCCCAGACAATTTGGCCCTCTCTGCTTTCCTGCGGACTCCATCCTCAAAAGCACCTGTTTTCACTCTCGGCTGCCTCAGGAGCAAAAAAGACAAACGTCCAGCTTTTGCTGCCACAGCAAAGGTGCCAGCGGGGAAAAGTGATGCTGGTCCTCACTGCCTCCTGGAACCCCTTCAAATGCCCCAGACAATTTGGCCCTCTCTGCTTTCCTGCGGACTCCATCCTCAAAAGCACCTGTTTTCACTCTCGGCAGCCTCCGGAGCAAAAAAGACAAACGTCCAGCTTTTGCTGCCACAGCAAAGGTGCCAGCGAGGAAAAGTGATGCTGGTCCTCACTGCCTCCTGGAACCCCTTCAAATGCCCCAGACAATTTGGCCCTCTCTGCTTTCCTGCGGACTCCATCCTCAAAAGCACCTGTTTTCACTCTCGGCAGCCTCCGGAGCAAAAAAGAAAAACGTCCAGCTTTTGCTGCCACAGCAAAGGTGCCAGCGGGGAAAAGTGATGCTGGTCCTCACTGCCTCCTGGAACCCCTTCAAATGCCCCAGACAATTTGGCCCTCTCTGCTTTCCTGCGGACTCCATCCTTAAAAGCACCTGTTTTCACTCTCGGCAGCCTCCGGAGCAAAAAAGACAAACGTCCAGCTTTTGCTGCCACAGCAAAGGTGCCAGCGGGGAAAAGTGATGCTGGTCCTCACTGCCTCCTGGAACCCCTTCAAATGCCCCAGACAATTTGGCCCTCTCTGCTTTCCTGCGGACTCCATCCTCAAAAGCACCTGTTTTCACTCTCGGCAGCCTCCGGAGCAAAAAAGACAAACGTCCAGCTTTTGCTGCCACAGCAAAGGTGCCAGCGGGGAAAAGTGATGCTGGTCCTCACTGCCTCCTGGAACCCCTTCAAATGCCCCAGACAATTTGGCCCTCTCTGCTTTCCTGCGCACTCCATCCTCAAAAGCACCTGTTTTCACTCTCGGCAGCCTCCGGAGCAAAAAAGACAAACGTCCAGCTTTTGCTGCCACAGCAAAGGTGGCAGCGGGGAAAAGTGATGCTGGTCCTCACTGCCTCCTGGAACCCCTTCAAATGCCCCAGACAATTTGGCCCTCTCTGCTTTCCTGCGGACTCCATCCTCAAAAGCACCTGTTTTCACTCTCGGCAGCCTCCGGAGCAAAAAAGACAAACGTCCAGCTTTTGCTGCCACAGCAAAGGTGGCAGCGGGGAAAAGTGATGCTGGTCCTCACTGCCTCCTGGAACCCCTTCAAATGCCCCAGACAATTTGGCCCTCTCTGCTTTCCTGCGCACTCCATCCTCAAAAGCACCTGTTTTCACTCTCGGCAGCCTCCGGAGCAAAAAAGACAAACGTCCAGCTTTTGCTGCCACAGCAAAGGTGCCAGCGGGGAAAAGTGATGCTGGTCCTCACTGCCTCCTGGAACCCCTTCAAATGCCCCAGACAATTTGGCCCTCTCTGCTTTCCTGCGGACTCCATCCTCAAAAGCACCTGTTTTCACTCTCGGCAGCCTCCGGAGCAAAAAAGACAAACGTCCAGCTTTTGCTGCCACAGCAAAGGTGCCAGCGAGGAAAAGTGATGCTGGTCCTCACTGCCTCCTGGAACCCCTTCAAATGCCCCAGACAATTTGGCCCTCTCTGCTTTCCTGCGGACTCCATCCTCAAAAGCACCTGTTTTCACTCTCGGCAGCCTCCGGAGCAAAAAAGAAAAACGTCCAGCTTTTGCTGCCACAGCAAAGGTGCCAGCGGGGAAAAGTGATGCTGGTCCTCACTGCCTCCTGGAACCCCTTCAAATGCCCCAGACAATTTGGCCCTCTCTGCTTTCCTGCGTACTCCATCCTTAAAAGCACCTGTTTTCACTCTCGGCAGCCTCCGGAGCAAAAAAGACAAACGTCCAGCTTTTGCTGCCACAGCAAAGGTGCCAGCGGGGAAAAGTGATGCTGGTCCTCACTGCCTCCTGGAACCCCTTCAAATGCCCCAGACAATTTGGCCCTCTCTGCTTTCCTGCGGACTCCATCCTCAAAAGCACCTGTTTTCACTCTCGGCAGCCTCCGGAGCAAAAAAGACAAACGTCCAGCTTTTGCTGCCACAGCAAAGGTGCCAGCGGGGAAAAGTGATGCTGGTCCTCACTGCCTCCTGGAACCCCTTCAAATGCCCCAGACAATTTGGCCCTCTCTGCTTTCCTGCGCACTCCATCCTCAAAAGCACCTGTTTTCACTCTCGGCAGCCTCCGGAGCAAAAAAGACAAACGTCCAGCTTTTGCTGCCACAGCAAAGGTGGCAGCGGGGAAAAGTGATGCTGGTCCTCACTGCCTCCTGGAACCCCTTCAAATGCCCCAGACAATTTGGCCCTCTCTGCTTTCCTGCGGACTCCATCCTCAAAAGCACCTGTTTTCACTCTCGGCAGCCTCCGGAGCAAAAAAGACAAACGTCCAGCTTTTGCTGCCACAGCAAAGGTGCCAGCGGGGAAAAGTGATGCTGGTCCTCACTGCCTCCTGGAACCCCTTCAAATGCCCCAGACAATTTGGCCCTCTCTGCTTTCCTGCGGACTCCATCCTCAAAAGCACCTGTTTTCACTCTCGGCAGCCTCCGGAGCAAAAAAGACAAACGTCCAGCTTTTGCTGCCACAGCAAAGGTGCCAGCGGGGAAAAGTGATGCTGGTCCTCACTGCCTCCTGGAACCCCTTCAAATGCCCCAGACAATTTGGCCCTCTCTGCTTTCCTGCGGACGCCATCCTCAAAAGCACCTGTTTTCGCTTTCGGCGGTTTTTGGAGCAAAAAAGACAAACGTCCAGCTTTTGCTGCCACAGCAAAGGTGCCAGCGGGGAAAAGTGATGCTGGTCCTCACTGCCTCCTGGAACCCCTTCAAATGCCCCAGACAATTTGGCCCTCTCTGCTTTCCTGCGGACTCCATCCTCAAAAGCACCTGTTTTCGCTTTCGGCGGTGTTTGGAGCAAGAAAGACAAACGTCCAGCTTTTGCTGCCACAGCAAAGGTGCCAGCGGGGAAAAGTGATGCTGGTCCTCACTGCCTCCTGGAACCCCTTCAAATGCCCCAGACAATTTGGCCCTCTCTGCTTTCCTGCGGACTCCATCCTCAAAAGCACCTGTTTTCACTCTCGGCAGCCTCCGGAGCAAAAAAGACAAACGTCCAGCTTTTGCTGCCACAGCAAAGGTGCCAGCGGGGAAAAGTGATGCTGGTCCTCACTGCCTCCTGGAACCCCTTCAAATGCCCCAGACAATTTGGCCCTCTCTGCTTTCCTGCGGACTCCATCCTCAAAAGCACCTGTTTTCACTCTCGGCTGCCTCAGGAGCAAAAAAGACAAACGTCCAGCTTTTGCTGCCACAGCAAAGGTGCCAGCGGGGAAAAGTGATGCTGGTCCTCACTGCCTCCTGGAACCCCTTCAAATGCCCCAGACAATTTGGCCCTCTCTGCTTTCCTGCGGACTCCATCCTCAAAAGCACCTGTTTTCACTCTCGGCAGCCTCCGGAGCAAAAAAGACAAACGTCCAGCTTTTGCTGCCACAGCAAAGGTGCCAGCGAGGAAAAGTGATGCTGGTCCTCACTGCCTCCTGGAACCCCTTCAAATGCCCCAGACAATTTGGCCCTCTCTGCTTTCCTGCGGACTCCATCCTCAAAAGCACCTGTTTTCACTCTCGGCAGCCTCCGGAGCAAAAAAGAAAAACGTCCAGCTTTTGCTGCCACAGCAAAGGTGCCAGCGGGGAAAAGTGATGCTGGTCCTCACTGCCTCCTGGAACCCCTTCAAATGCCCCAGACAATTTGACCCTCTCTGCTTTCCTGCGGACGCCATCCTCAAAAGCACCTGTTTTCGCTTTCGGCGGTTTTTGGAGCAAAAAAGACAAACGTCCAGCTTTTGCTGCCACAGCAAAGGTTCCAGCGGGGAAAAGTGATGCTGGTCCTCACTGCCTCCTGGAACCCCTTCAAATGCCCCAGACAATTTGGCCCTCTCTGCTTTCCTGCGCACTCCATCCTCAAAAGCACCTGTTTTCGCTTTCGGCGGTGTTTGGAGCAAGAAAGACAAACGTCCAGCTTTTGCTGCCACAGCAAAGGTGCCAGCGGGGAAAAGTGATGCTGGTCCTCACTGCCTCCTGGAACCCCTTCAAATGCCCCAGACAATTTGGCCCTCTCTGCTTTCCTGCGGACTCCATCCTCAAAAGCACCTCTTTTCACTCTCGGCAGCCTCCGGAGCAAAAAAGACAAACGTCCAGCTTTTGCTGCCACAGCAAAGGTGCCAGCGGGGAAAAGTGATGCTGGTCCTCACTGCCTCCTGGAACCCCTTCAAATGCCCCAGACAATTTGGCCCTCTCTGCTTTCCTGCGGACTCCATCCTCAAAAGCACCTGTTTTCACTCTCGGCTGCCTCAGGAGCAAAAAAGACAAACGTCCAGCTTTTGCTGCCACAGCAAAGGTGCCAGCGGGGAAAAGTGATGCTGGTCCTCACTGCCTCCTGGAACCCCTTCAAATGCCCCAGACAATTTGGCCCTCTCTGCTTTCCTGCGGACTCCATCCTCAAAAGCACCTGTTTTCACTCTCGGCAGCCTCCGGAGCAAAAAAGACAAACGTCCAGCTTTTGCTGCCACAGCAAAGGTGCCAGCGGGGAAAAGTGATGCTGGTCCTCACTGCCTCCTGGAACCCCTTCAAATGCCCCAGACAATTTGGCCCTCTCTGCTTTCCTGCGGACTCCATCCTCAAAAGCACCTGTTTTCACTCTCGGCAGCCTCCGGAGCAAAAAAGAAAAACGTCCAGCTTTTGCTGCCACAGCAAAGGTGCCAGCGGGGAAAAGTGATGCTGGTCCTCACTGCCTCCTGGAACCCCTTCAAATGCCCCAGACAATTTGGCCCTCTCTGCTTTCCTGCGGACTCCATCCTCAAAAGCACCTGTTTTCACTCTCGGCAGCCTCCGGAGCAAAAAAGACAAACGTCCAGCTTTTGCTGCCACAGCAAAGGTGCCAGCGGGGAAAAGTGATGCTGGTCCTCACTGCCTCCTGGAACCCCTTCAAATGCCCCAGACAATTTGGCCCTCTCTGCTTTCCTGCGGACTCCATCCTCAAAAGCACCTGTTTTCACTCTCGGCAGCCTCCGGAGCAAAAAAGACAAACGTCCAGCTTTTGCTGCCACAGCAAAGGTGCCAGCGGGGAAAAGTGATGCTGGTCCTCACTGCCTCCTGGAACCCCTTCAAATGCCCCAGACAATTTGGCCCTCTCTGCTTTCCTGCGCACTCCATCCTCAAAAGCACCTGTTTTCACTCTCGGCAGCCTCCGGAGCAAAAAAGACAAACGTCCAGCTTTTGCTGCCACAGCAAAGGTGCCAGCGGGGAAAAGTGATGCTGGTCCTCACTGCCTCCTGGAACCCCTTCAAATGCCCCAGACAATTTGGCCCTCTCTGCTTTCCTGCGGACTCCATCCTCAAAAGCACCTGTTTTCACTCTCGGCAGCCTCCGGAGCAAAAAAGACAAACGTCCAGCTTTTGCTGCCACAGCAAAGGTGCCAGCGGGGAAAAGTGATGCTGGTCCTCACTGCCTCCTGGAACCCCTTCAAATGCCCCAGACAATTTGGCCCTCTCTGCTTTCCTGCGGACGCCATCCTCAAAAGCACCTGTTTTCGCTTTCGGCGGTTTTTGGAGCAAAAAAGACAAACGTCCAGCTTTTGCTGCCACAGCAAAGGTTCCAGCGGGGAAAAGTGATGCTGGTCCTCACTGCCTCCTGGAACCCCTTCAAATGCCCCAGACAATTTGGCCCTCTCTGCTTTCCTGCGGACTCCATCCTCAAAAGCACCTGTTTTCGCTTTCGGCGGTGTTTGGAGCAAGAAAGACAAACGTCCAGCTTTTGCTGCCACAGCAAAGGTGCCAGCGGGGAAAAGTGATGCTGGTCCTCACTGCCTCCTGGAACCCTTTCAAATGCCCCAGACAATTTGGCCCTCTCTGCTTTCCTGCGGACTCCATCCTCAAAAGCACCTGTTTTCACTCTCGGCAGCCTCCGGAGCAAAAAAGACAAACGTCCAGCTTTTGCTGCCACAGCAAAGGTGCCAGCGGGGAAAAGTGATGCTGGTCCTCACTGCCTCCTGGAACCCCTTCAAATGCCCCAGACAATTTGGCCCTCTCTGCTTTCCTGCGGACTCCATCCTCAAAAGCACCTGTTTTCACTCTCGGCTGCCTCAGGAGCAAAAAAGACAAACGTCCAGCTTTTGCTGCCACAGCAAAGGTGCCAGCGGGGAAAAGTGATGCTGGTCCTCACTGCCTCCTGGAACCCCTTCAAATGCCCCAGACAATTTGGCCCTCTCTGCTTTCCTGCGGACTCCATCCTCAAAAGCACCTGTTTTCACTCTCGGCAGCCTCCGGAGCAAAAAAGACAAACGTCCAGCTTTTGCTGCCACAGCAAAGGTGCCAGCGAGGAAAAGTGATGCTGGTCCTCACTGCCTCCTGGAACCCCTTCAAATGCCCCAGACAATTTGGCCCTCTCTGCTTTCCTGCGGACTCCATCCTCAAAAGCACCTGTTTTCACTCTCGGCAGCCTCCGGAGCAAAAAAGACAAACGTCCAGCTTTTGCTGCCACAGCAAAGGTGGCAGCGGGGAAAAGTGATGCTGGTCCTCACTGCCTCCTGGAACCCCTTCAAATGCCCCAGACAATTTGGCCCTCTCTGCTTTCCTGCCGACTCCATCCTTAAAAGCACCTGTTTTCACTCTCGGCATCCTCCGGAGCAAAAAAGACAAACGTCCAGCTTTTGCTGCCACAGCAAAGGTGCCAGCGGGGAAAAGTGATGCTGGTCCTCACTGCCTCCTGGAACCCCTTCAAATGCCCCAGACAATTTGGCCCTCTCTGCTTTCCTGCGGACTCCATCCTCAAAAGCACCTGTTTTCACTCTCGGCAGCCTCCGGAGCAAAAAAGACAAACGTCCAGCTTTTGCTGCCACAGCAAAGGTGCCAGCGGGGAAAAGTGATGCTGGTCCTCACTGCCTCCTGGAACCCCTTCAAATGCCCCAGACAATTTGGCCCTATCTGCTTTCCTGCGCACTCCATCCTCAAAAGCACCTGTTTTCACTCTCGGCAGCCTCCGGAGCAAAAAAGACAAACGTCCAGCTTTTGCTGCCACAGCAAAGGTGGCAGCGGGGAAAAGTGATGCTGGTCCTCACTGCCTCCTAGAACCCCTTCAAATGCCCCAGACAATTTGGCCCTCTCTGCTTTCCTGCGGACTCCATCCTCAAAAGCACCTGTTTTCACTCTCGGCAGCCTCCGGAGCAAAAAAGACAAACGTCCAGCTTTTGCTGCCACAGCAAAGGTGCCAGCGGGGAAAAGTGATGCTGGTCCTCACTGCCTCCTGGAACCCCTTCAAATGCCCCAGACAATTTGGCCCTCTCTGCTTTCCTGCGGACTCCATCCTCAAAAGCACCTGTTTTCACTCTCGGCAGCCTCCGGAGCAAAAAAGACAAACGTCCAGCTTTTGCTGCCACAGCAAAGGTGCCAGCGGGGAAAAGTGATGCTGGTCCTCACTGCCTCCTGGAACCCCTTCAAATGCCCCAGACAATTTGGCCCTCTCTGCTTTCCTGCGGACTCCATCCTCAAAAGCACCTGTTTTCACTCTCGGCAGCCTCCGGAGCAAAAAAGACAAACGTCCAGCTTTTGCTGCCACAGCAAAGGGTGCCAGCGGGGAAAAGTGATGCTGGTCCTCACTGCCTCCTGGAACCCCTTCAAATGCCCCAGACAATTTGGCCCTCTCTGCTTTCCTGCGGACTCCATCCTCAAAAGCACCTGTTTTCACTCTCGGCAGGTCTTTGGAGCAAAAAAGACAAACGTCCAGCTTTTGCTGCCACAGCAAAGGTGCCAGCGGGGAAAAGTGATGCTGGTCCTCACTGCCTCCTGGAACCCCTTCAAATGCCCCAGACAATTTGGCCCTCTCTGCTTTCCTGCGGACTCCATCCTCAAAAGCACCTGTTTTCACTCTCGGCAGCCTCCGGAGCAAAAAAAGACAAACGTCCAGCTTTTGCTGCCACAGCAAAGGTGCCAGCGGGGAAAAGTGATGCTGGTCCTCACTGCCTCCTGGAACCCCTTCAAATGCCCCAGACAATTTTGGCCCTCTCTGCTTTCCTGCGGACTCCATCCTCAAAAGCACCTGTTTTCACTCTCGGCAGCCTCCGGAGCAAAAAAGACAAACGTCCAGCTTTTGCTGCCACAGCAAAGGTGCCAGCGGGGAAAAGTGATGCTGGTCCTCACTGCCTCCTGGAACCCCTTCAAATGCCCCAGACAATTTGGCCCTCTCTGCTTTCCTGCGGACTCCATCCTCAAAAGCACCTGTTTTCACTCTCGGCAGCCTCCGGAGCAAAAAAGACAAACGTCCAGCTTTTGCTGCCACAGCAAAGGTGCCAGCGGGGAAAAGTGATGCTGGTCCTCACTGCCTCCTGGAACCCCTTCAAATGCCCCAGACAATTTGGCCCTCTCTGCTTTCCTGCGCACTCCATCCTCAAAAGCACCTGTTTTCACTCTCGGCAGCCTCCGGAGCAAAAAAGACAAACGTCCAGCTTTTGCTGCCACAGCAAAGGTGCCAGCGGGGAAAAGTGATGCTGGTCCTCACTGCCTCCTGGAACCCCTTCAAATGCCCCAGACAATTTGGCCCTCTCTGCTTTCCTGCGGACTCCATCCTCAAAAGCACCTGTTTTCACTCTCGGCAGCCTCCGGAGCAAAAAAGACAAACGTCCAGCTTTTGCTGCCACAGCAAAGGTGCCAGCGGGGAAAAGTGATGCTGGTCCTCACTGCCTCCTGGAACCCCTTCAAATGCCCCAGACAATTTGGCCCTCTCTGCTTTCCTGCGGACTCCATCCTCAAAAGCACCTGTTTTCACTCTCGGCAGCCTCCGGAGCAAAAAAGACAAACGTCCAGCTTTTGCTGCCACAGCAAAGGTGCCAGCGGGGAAAAGTGATGCTGGTCCTCACTGCCTCCTGGAACCCCTTCAAATGCCCCAGACAATTTGGCCCTCTCTGCTTTCCTGCGCACTCCATCCTCAAAAGCACCTGTTTCACTCTCGGCAGCCTCCGGAGCAAAAAAGACAAACGTCCAGCTTTTGCTGCCACAGCAAAGGTGGCCAGCGGGGAAAAGTGATGCTGGTCCTCACTGCCTCCTAGAACCCCTTTCAAATGCCCCAGACAATTTGGCCCTCTCTGCTTTCCTGCGGACTCCATCCTCAAAAGCACCTGTTTTCACTCTCGGCAGCCTCCGGAGCAAAAAAGACAAACGTCCAGCTTTTGCTGCCACAGCAAAGGTGCCAGCGGGGAAAAGTGATGCTGGTCCTCACTGCCTCCTGGAACCCCTTCAAATGCCCCATACTCGTGCTGCATTTCCTGCGGACTCCATCCTCAAAAAGCACCTGTTTTCACTCTCGGGCAGCCTTCCGGAGCAAAAAAAGACCAAAACGTCCAGCTTTTTGCTGCCAC
>NW_028126702.1:0-95907 GCF_965231255.1 Vanellus vanellus
GATGGGAGGAGGCCCCTGGGGAATCGCTTCCCTGCTTTGGACATAACAGGTCATGGGGTACGTTTCATTAGAAATCATGCTACTGCTGTTTCCACTCCCTCGCCAGCAACATGAGAACTGAAGTCTCGGTTAGACACCCCATCCCTTATTGTGCAACAACAGGAGGCAGGAGAATAGGGCCACCTCAGGGGGTTCAGCTGTGAAATCTCACTCCTCGCTGGAATGCACTGCACGCCAGCCAGAGCCGGGGACCAGCACTATTGTAAAGAAGAAAAGGCTGAGTGCGTGCTGCTGTGTGCGCTGAAGCTGAAAGCAGGCTCCATTTATGCACGTACAGGTTGCATTGCAGTGAACATTATCCATGCCTAAAACACCACGTATACATAGGGATATATGCAAATACCCACGACAACAGCCATTTTGCCTTCCCTCGGGACTACAGTGCCAGTCTCCAAAATGTTAACTGAGAGTCTCTAAAGCTGCTCGAGCTGAAGTAGCAGACAGAGGAGAGAGACCAGTGTCCTCTGCAGATCAGGTACCCAGGAGACACAGATCACGACATGCTGTCACAGCCAGCTGAAGCTCAGCCCAGCTGCCTGAGATGCATTCCAGATGAGGTCCTGCTTACGTGCCACCCACCAGCCTGGCTGACACCTGGGCCAGGGGGGACAAAGCAGGCTCGAACCACCACATTCTGGGGCTTTTGCAAGTGGGATTTGGGTGCAGGGGGATGGCGTGGTGCTCCGCAGCTCACAGGCAGGCTCACAGGCAGGCTGAGCTGCGTGGCTTTCTCTGCACCCGCTCACACACATCCCTCTTTGTCAATGAATCATTCAGATCACTGCAGAAAAATCTCTAACCACCTATCGCCGTTTATTCCTTCTAAGATGTGTGTGCTACAGAGCAGCCATTTTAGAAAGAGTGTGAAGCTTTCTCAAACCTTTTACAGAGGCTATTTTGAATCCCTCTACTTGCTAAGCCACACAGATACCCTGATGCCACAAACCTAACTGCTGAAGGTGCAGAGGGGCAGCATAAAAACACATTGAAATTCCAAATAAGTATTACAAAGATCTTCAGTACATAAATATGCCTTGACTTTGAAGGTCAGAATATTGATCCACCTAAAGGCTAGAAGCAAGTATTTTGTGCTGCATTTGTGATCCTCCCCTTGCTGTTATTATCATTATTGGCATTATTGTCACAGTAGCGACACCTCAAGGACCTATTCAAGATCCAGATGCTGTTACACAGGGGATACTGAATTCAAATGAAGAGCCATGTGTGATGAATAGTCTGATTCAAAACCAAACCAAACCTATACATGACAAAGCAAACACTGCAAATCCTTGTGAGTCAAGCTCCGTGCCGCTGCAGTGGGGCTGCTCCCAGCACCCAAGTGAGGCTGTTAGAGGGGCTGTAGGATCCCTGCGCTCTATTGCAGTCCCTCCTGGAGCCAGGCTGTTGATATACCTGGGGAATAAGCCCATCCTGTAAATAGCACATATAAACATATCACAGATCTGCACACCTGAAACACCTTTGGGGCTGCTCCTCAACATGTTCCTCTTTTTCGCCCAGAAATTTTGCACAAGCAAAGAGAGAGGAAGGAGGCCATTTGCCTGGGAGCAGCCCCCTGTTCCCACCACAGCTCTGACAGCGTGCCTGATGCCAGGTGGTCCCAAGCAAGCGGCCGCTTTACCCACAGGCAGGTGGAAGGCACGTGCCCGTGCACTCACTCCAGGCACCCACAGATGGAGAGTATGTGCCCTGAGCCACGGTTGCCCGCACGCACAGACAGCAAGTGCAGCCCTTGTGCAGTCGCTCTGCCCGTGGAAGATGGCGGCGTGCCTGACTGGGCCTCCGGCCCCCCGCGTGCCCAACGTGCCCAACGTGCCGGCCCTGCCGCGGCGCTCTGCCTTCCGCCCTGGCAGCTGCAGAACTGGAACTGCAGTTGCAAGCAAACGCGCTTCTGCCTGAGAGAAACACAAGAGGCCTTATTTTAAGCGTGCACACCTGAGGAGGAGGACAAGGGAAGCGTGGCAGGACAGGTTGCTGCAGAGGCAGCGGGAATTCCTGGGAACCGGGTAATTGTTGAGGCAGCTACCTAGGGATCACATTTCTCCAGCAGCAGCAGGATAACCTGAATTAACCCAAGGAAAGCAAGCCTGGGTGTGCCTCTGTGTTCTGCAAATACACTCCACGAATCCAGTTAGGAGAGTATGCCCAGAGAAAACTGGGGAAAGACAGACTATGGTATTATATAGGTCAGTTATTTCAGACATAGAAATTATTATCTGAAACTGGGGTGGGGGAACGTAATCTTAAAGAAATAATCAACTCTTTCCCCGACCATAATTCCTTGGCGATAGCCCTCCAATAGGATAAAGCTGTCTTCCCCTCCCCCCTGCCTGAGATATCAGACTGAGATATCAGTCTGACATATCAGACTCAAAGACTGCTGGTGTGACAGATCTAAATCTTGCCTAACTTCAGTCTTAGGACAGGTAAATTCTGCTTGGTGAGAGAAGTAAATATTCTTCTTTAGACTACCTTCCCAAGGAAAGAAAGGTTATGTGAGTGTGCTGCCGACTCACCTCTCTCCCTTGTTACCTTTTTAACACTGTGATGAGTTGCAGTCCAATTCGCAGAATTCTCAAGCAATTAAATCCCAGGCAAAATCTCACGCAATTTTCATGGAAATGAATGGCTGGATAAAGTAGCGCAATCAAAATTAGTGTCTCCACAGAGGGGAAGGAGGGCAGAATCTAACTGTGGTACACTCTGGTAGCAGCCAGCTGACCAGTCAGCTTGCCTGTCCTGGTGCCCAGCCAGCACACAGGCAACTTGGGTATGTGCAGTTTCCTACCCAAATGAGCTGTTATAAAGATGTAGAGATGGGCTACTGTACAATTTAGGAAGGAGGGCATGAGTCTACAAGAGACAAAGCATCACTCATGGAAGATTCTGTCAGCGGCACCCGTTCAAAGCTGCTTGAGGGTCTGCGCTGCCAGAGGCAGTCTCGATAAAGACTAATTGCTAAGTTCCTGAGTGTCCATAACTCTGAAATTAATGCAGGAGGGGAAAGGAAAAGATGTATGTAAATATTTTAAGCACATGGCTCCACAGTTAATGAACAAGACAGTCATATCATACATGTACCCATATGTCTGATCATATCCTTCATTTCTCCTAAACCTCTAGGGTACCGGTAGTAGAAGTTCACAAACGCAAAGTAAAGGTCATGATGCTGACAAGGTATTTTTATTGCTAGACAACTCCCCAACCCACCCTTGATAAATTAAGGCCCTTATTCCTGCTTAACCCATAACCTTTGCAGTAGACCCTGAAGGTCAGCCATTGCAAGTTTTCCAACCTGGGGATGGGGGCAGGTATGACATCCCCCTTCAAAGGTCCCTTCTCTTCCTATCTGACACACAAATCAGTTCACATAGCCTCAGCAGTACATCCATACCCCCCCCACCAGCACAGACAGACAGAATACTTGCACAAATGCACTGTGGTGGATGATAAAGCTAATAGTTTACATGCAAACACACGCCCAGACATGTGTTCCTTCCTTGAGATGCCCCCTCCCCCTTGTGCTTTACACATTATATAAGAATTTTATTCTGTAGTATGCTCTGAGGAAGGCGGCATTTTGCCAGATTTCAAAATGGCCTCATTTATCACCTAAATCCCCTATGAAAGCTAGGGAATAAGGTTTGTAAAACAGCCCAGATTAATGAGGCTGGATCTACATCTTAATAGCTTTTGTGTGTGCGCAGTACTTCAATCTGCGCTTGTGAGCAGTATGTATTTCCGTGGTTTATAGACTCTTTCTTCATCTTACCTGGCACATCTGCATGTGCTTGCGTTTCCACCTAATTCTGTGTATATGCGCTGCCTGAGTGCAGTACGTAAAACCTCCTTCTGTGACTGTAGCTGGTTATGCCGCACACAGGTGAAATTCTCCCGGTGAGTACCTCCCATTTTGCAAAGGGGATCTGTATAGGGAACCTATTTATGCCAGGGTTTTGATATTGGCTGGTATACTTTTGTGCGTGTTGAAGTCACCACTTCAGTGCCGACTCCTTAGGCAATGGAGACCTAATATTTCTTCCCTGTGTTGGGGGAATTTCATTTTGCTGCTATATATAAGAATTCTGGCGAAGTAATTAACAGAAGCCTCCAGAGGCCTGGTTATGAAAACAAGGCTCCACGTGCCAGCTTCAGAGGAACCTTGTACTCCTTGCAAACTCCTCCAGGCAAGGAAGATATTGCAGCTGCGAAGGGAACATAACCCAGGGCAGGGAACGGCAAGCACCGAGGAGGTCCGTTTCTCAGTCCTTGAAAATAGCTTTAGCAGAAAGCTGGAAAACGTAGCAAATTAGAAAAGGAGGTTCCAGATGGGATCACAAAAGAAAAGGGCATCAGTTCCATCAGCAGTGAAGATTAATTTTTAAATTACATACCAAAAAAACCCTCCAAAAGCATTTGACCTGTGTCAATCTAGTGGCTCCCATCATCTCTTATGTGGGACAGAGGGAATACTCGGAAATTCCCCTCACAGAGTTTCCCCTACGGCTCTTTGTTAGCTGCCTCTCCCTGGATTTCTTTCATCCTTTCCCTATCCATTTCTCCTTCCATGTCTCTGATGAGGAACTGCTGCTGCTGCTCCTTTCCTCCCCTCTCCCTCCCCCTGTCTGCTGTCAGCCATTTCACTTGGCTTTTTCTGCTCTTGCATTCACCAGAGCTGAATTCAATGACAGCCCCTTGGCAATTTCCCTTTGCTGGTGACTCAGGTAATTGGATCTAGTGCCTTGGGGAGCTGCCAGGCATGATGTCACAGCTCTGCAGAAAAAAATACCCTATGTAATTGCTTTATACACCAGCTAATGTCTCATCCCGGTGGAGGGAGGAACTCTGAGTTTGGGGGCTGCCAAGATTTCAGAGACTCAGGACTCTGTGGTCGAGGTGAATAAAGAATTATCTTTATTTTTTGTTTACACAGGCTCTTACTTGTTTACTACATGCTTATTAACTGTCCCCTGAGCAGGGAGTCTGAATGTTCATAACAAATACCACAGTCCCTTTGTGAAAAGGGAAGGACTGTGAGCCTTTCATTAAACAAAAGAAAATGGGAATGAAACATCAATACAGCACAGGAATGAACAGCTCTACACACACTGGTGTAACCCTGCATCAGGGTTTATTCTGCCCTTTAACACATTTGCCTACCAGCTCTTAAATGCACTTGGGTCCTTCAGTTCTTCCAAGATCGCAGGAAGACATCTCTCATTTCCTAGCCACAAGGAGAGGATCTGGAGGACAGGCTAGGGATCAGAAGGGGTCAGTGTTAGTCTCAGGGTAGACATCAGAGTGTATTTGAAATCCATTAAGTGAAGCAGCAAGATGAGAATGAGCTAATGGGCGATTCTTGCTAACGCACTAATAAAATGGAACTGAAGGTTTCTGGCTCTTCCCTGCACTGCCCCATCTTGTTTGGGAAAGAAACTCTTGGGAGTCGAGTATTCAGAAGAAGCTGACTGTTCCAAGTTCTGCTTTTCAGATGTTTTATGTTGATCTTCCTTCTTTTGTAGACTTAAGGAGTCTAGCCAGCAAGGATCTGGCAGGGTGAGATGTTTGGGCCTCAGCTCTCTTCCCACAGTTCATCTGCAAGGCTGAATCCATTGCTAGAGGTATTGATTGCTTTGCCAAGAGGAGGGGATGGGAGTATGGGAATTCAGAAAGGAAATCTTTGATTGTCTTCACTGCAGGAAACATTTTCCCCAAGCAAAATGGGGCCTGGATGTAACAAGGTGCTTGCAAATCCCTCAAAAGACCTCACAAGAAAATTGAAGCCTTGTGTCAGATATGACCTGCTCTGGAACTCCAAAGTGAACAGACGGGTTTGCCGCAATAGTGTTTTTGTCCTCTCCACTACTGCAGCTGAAGTGATGTTGAATAACCTGGAAAACTCAGCAAGTCCTAAGAAACAATCAATCATTTTTTGATAGGTCACATTCTCCAGATAGAAGAGATCCGTCCTGACTTTCCACTGTGCTCTGTCCAATTCAGCAGATGATAATAACCATTCCACTGGACTGGTTCTCACACAAGCACAAATATCACATTTCTCAGCTCTCTGTCATAGCTGTTTGTTCAGGCAGGTCACCAAAAGCTGGATTAGGTCTCTTGCCATGTTCTCTAACACCCTTGTATTTCTAATGCTGCCAGTCCCGGCCATCCCCTTGTCTCCTGTGGCCTGGATGAAGGGATGAAATTTCCAGCTTTGCTGCCTTAGTCCAACCCTCCTGGAGCGACTCACTAGTTTAGTTTCCTCTTTAGATGTTAGACCTGTGCAGTATTGAGGCTGTTCTGGGTGGCTTGGAAATGAATTTGACAGAGCCTGGAATGAAGGCAACAGGGTTTCAGTTCCCATTTTTCCAGACTATTACCTCCTCACACTCTGCTTCCCGATGGCATTCCGGTATATGGAGGTCTAAGTGGTATCACAGCTGCAGAGACCTTCCAAGCTGATGGCACCACTCCACTTCTGGAGAAAGCGTTAGAGGTCTTTCTGGGGAGAAGAGGTCACACCTATCTCTAGCCTCTCTTTAAGACCTCAGATATCCAGATTATTTTTAGCTGGCTTGTCCCGGTGACTCCGCTCAGACCGTGGCAGCATGGCTGATACCAGCAAGATACAGTTCAGCTATCTAGTGGGACAGTTAGGTGGGAGCTTCTTCAATCGTTGAGGGACGAGTAATGGCCTTAGAGTGATTTGTAAAAAGGTAAAACAAGGGGGAGGGAAAGGCAAATAATCCACCCATTCTCGCTGTGGGTAGTATTTTCATCACGTCTGTTATTAGGGGAATTTAAGCCCTAAGTGGAGAAGCAATCTGCTCTGGAGAAGCCATTTGTTCAGGGTCTGGGGAGTCTCCCTCTGTCCCTCAAGGCTGCACAGGGAACTCATGCAATCTCCACTGACATTTCTAGGACTGCACATACAACTTTCCCTGGTAGTACATCCCGCCAAAATGCACAAGCATGTATGATTTGTGACATGAAACACATATGCATACCATTTTATCCTCTCAGAGGATAAACGAGATGTTCAGGCAAGTCATTCAGAGATATTTATTACTTCTGATTTCTCACCTTGAAATCCCCAGTCAACCAACAGAAGTTGCATACGAATATAAGGACTTGGAAGTAACAAGTAACACATGAATAATCCATATATTTGTCAGTGTAAGAAATACTGCTGTATCATGACAAGGCAGCAGCACAGCTGAGAAATTTGAACACCTTATTTGAGGGCTGGTGTGAGCGCTGAGAAAGGTATCACTAGCAGTAGAGCATACAAGGCAATACAAGCTATTCCCAACTGAAGGAGCGGATCCAAAGGCAGCCTGGCCAACTGCCCTCAAAACCATTTTAGGAGATTCCAGTCTGCCAGTCTGAAGGCAGGGTCAGCATATAGGTGGGGGCACCGAGATCAAACCACCAGATAGCCAAAAAAGCAACTTGACTATACAGTCAGCCCTAGGGCAGAGAACAATTGCAGCAGCTGACTGTCTCGGCAAGCCCAGAGATCAAAGAACAAAGCATTATTAATTACTGCCATTATAATCATTAGCATAGTACCCAGTAGTTCTGGTCACGGACCAGTACCCCACTGTGTTAGCCAGTGTGCAAATAGAGAAGAAAAGAATGGGCCCTGCCCAAGGAACGCAGAGTTTAAATATTAAACATGAGATGGCTACAATGGGAATGGAGGGCAAAAGAAGTGAGTGTCACAGGCAGAAGAAAGCTGCTAGGAATCCAGACCAACAACTGCTGGCTACCACCAGGGCAGCCTCTGAATTATCTGGCAACAAAAAGGTTTGCTTAAAGGTCTTTACGATGCACTCTGGTTCTTTTAATTCAATGAAATGGTTCATACAGGTGCCAGATACCCATGGTTTGTCTCTTGACACACAGCAGCTGAAGGCATGTTTAGGTTATTGAAAGCAGGGAGGAGAGAACAGATCTCCACCTGGAAAAAGGCTGGTTGAACTCTGGACATACTCTGCAATGTCCTCACCACACTTTCCAGCATGTGTTGCCTATTCTAACACTGCCCAGGAGGGCAGAGGCCACTGGCAATGTCTCCCTGCTGACCTGGGGAAATGCGCTGTCTGTTCCCAGGGTATCACGGAATTTTCAGAGTTGGAAGGGACCTCTAGAGATCATCCAGTCCAACTCCCCTGCTAAAGCAGGATTGCCTAGAGCACATTATTCAGGACTGCATCCAGGCGGGTCTTGAAAATCTCCAGAGAAGGGGACTCCACAACCTCCCTGGGCAGCCTGTGCCAGTGCTCTCTCACCCTCACCGTAAAGAAGTGTTTCCGTGTTTCCGTGTATTTGAACAGAATTTCCTGTGCTCTAACTTGTGCCCATTACCCCTCATCCTGTCACTGGGAACCATTGAAAAGAGCCTGGCTCCATCCTCCTTCAACCCACCCTTTAGATACTTGTACGCCATAATAAGGTCTCCCCTCAGCCTTCTCTTCTCCAGGCTAAAGAGTCCCAGCTCTCTCAGCCTTTCCTCATAAGGAAGATGCTCCAATCCCTTAATCATCCTAGTTGCTCTTTGCTGGACTCGCTCCAGCAGTTCCCTGTCCCTCTTGAACTGGGGAGCCCAAAACTGGACACAGTATTCCAGTTGTGGCCTCACCAGTGCAGAGTAGAGGGGGAGAATGACCTCCCTCGACCTACTGGCCACACTCTTCCCTATGCAGCCCAGGATTCCATTGGCCTTTTTGGAAACAAGGGCACATTGCTGGGCCATGGATAATTTACTGTCTACAAGTAGTGTCTACAAGTAGTGGGTAGTTCCTATAGTTCCCACCTTCCAAAAACCACATCACACCTGGTACTTCTTCTCAAAGGAACGGTACAAGGCTGAATAAGCTATTCATCCTCAGGTGGCTCCAGGACTGGTCTGAGGCACAGCTGGAGATGACAAATGTTTCTGTCC
Source organism: Vanellus vanellus (assembly GCF_965231255.1). Taxonomy (NCBI): domain Eukaryota; kingdom Metazoa; phylum Chordata; class Aves; order Charadriiformes; family Charadriidae; genus Vanellus; species Vanellus vanellus. Next base: position 9,029 of record NW_028126702.1, read on the forward strand.
CTGCTTTATGGAAAAGGACACCAGATGCCTCCCACCGATACGGAACTCTGCAGGGATCAGATGAATGATATGCCCCAGCACCAGAACAACTGTCCTTGCGTCACTTCTCCATCTCCCCTCAATGACAACATCCATTCTATTTTTAAAATAGCAACAGAGAGCCCACATTCTTCCAAATTTTTCTAGTCAACATTATGACTAACAAATGGTGGTATTTTTGATCTTTCTCTAGTGTATCCCCATGAAGATCTTACAATGTTTTAGACATCAATCAATGTAATCTCCCCATTTCTAATCTCACATCTCCCTGTCAGGGCCTTGTGTCACCAATGAAGAGGATGGTGCCTTATGCACGATATGACTTACTCAGAGCCACATGGTCAGTCAATAGTGACATTGGAATTTGAAAGCAGAAAAGACATGCCTGTCCACACTGGGTCTTCTAGCTCTGGGCAGAATTCTCCCACTCCCATGTGATTCACTTATAACCACATCTGTGAAAACGTCCTGCTTAAAGCTCCCTTTTAATCTTTCTTCTGATGTCTCCACATTCTTATTTTGTAATGGTCACGCTCACATTTTGCTCATTTTCCCAATGCTCTAACAATCTCCTCGGATAGTGATTTTTTCCCCTTTAAGAAGAGATTCCAGCCACTTCTTGGAAAATCTCTTTATTTTACATATCTCTAGGTCAGATTGTTGGATAGTGCCTATTCCTCAGTAACTGAACATCTCATAATCTTTAAAATATTTATAATGACAGTATCCCATGAAGGAGGCAGATATTACTCTCTGTATTTTAAAGTTAGGAAGCAGAGGCACTGAGGGACTAACCATAGCCACTAGCCGGTGCTAAGCATTCATACACCAAAAGTCAAGGACTAAAATAACGAAAAACTTTCAAATACTAATGTTGCTGTTTATTTTCTAAGTATGATTTTTGAAATTGTTAAGGGGCAAATTCTTCCATCTTTTATCTGCTGTCATGAGGATGTGTCCATGTAATAAATCCTGAGAGCACAGTCTCATGACTCCAGGAACAACAGCTTGAAGAACAGCTGCACAAAAGGAGACTGCCCTGTGCTTTCCAAAATGTCCACAAGGAGATATCCCAACAGCAAGCAGGACGATAACTCCCTCAGCAGTTTCCTCACCAAAGTGGTCCACAAGGAATGAGATTTGGTTAATAAGGGCAATGCTGATTTGTATAATACTTCCTTATATCAAATACTCATGTGCTTTCTCGAAATACAGTCTCCAGCTGGCACTGCTGGAAGCAGAAAACTAAGTTAGGTAGACCATTAGTCTAACCCAGTAGGACATTTCTTATACTGTTATACAGGTTTGAAAAACTGTGAAAACCCTTTATATTTATTAAATTCATTGCTACTGGATTTTGTTAATACAGGGAAATTTAAATCCAGGTAAAAGGACATGTCTTTTTTTGAAATAGCAATCCATGAAACCTCAACTTCTTTGTAATCACTTTTTATTCCTTTACCTTTTGCTTTACACTATACTAGAATAATTTTCACTGTGTCTCCTTTAACTTCCTGATGGTAACAATGTAGGAACTGCACCTTGGCCTGTGCCATGTGATGTGTACACACCACAGGTCTGCAGCCATTCTTTGTATGAATAGGCCCAAATGAAGGGCCATATAATCTCCTTCCCTCAGTCAAAGGCTGCAGGCCGTGTCCCTAAGTGATCAACTACCTTGCCTGGACACCAAAATATCTCAGCAGAGGTATAAGAAAGACATATCAGTGTATCTGTGTTAGTTTCTGGGATAAAAAATGAGAAGCTGGATGCCTAACTAAGGAAGTATTTAGAGCCCACATGGCCTGGTCATATGAGTAAAAATGATTATGCATGTCTGGGGACAAGACTATTAAAAGAAGGAATGAGGAACCTTCTGAGGCTGGCAAGCACCTCAACTGACCAGCTACCCAAAGGATGAAATAAACTGCTCACCTCATGCATTTCCTAGTCAAAGAAACAGAACGGCACCCCAAAGGACATTTCATCCTCTGGCATTTCATCTCACCTACTCAGAAATACACCTTACAAACAGGCAAACTGCCCTCTTAGCACAAACTATGGAAGACGCCTAGGTGACTAATTTACACAAGATTCCAGGGTTTAGAAAGCTAATGTTAGGTGAGGTGTATGCCACCCTGAATCTTTAATTTTTATTTCTGTTTAATAAACTTCAGAATACCGAGACAATTCTAGCACACTGGAGAAAAGAACCTGAAGTGTGCAAATATTTACAAAGCTAACTAGCATGCTGTGTGGCTTCTGGGCTGCTTAGCCTGGCATTAATTCTGTGAAACTGGGAAGCAGTCAGTGAAGTGCAAAAATAAGGTGGCATGATTGATACCAAACAATGTGACAATATGGGATATCTTGTCCCACCCTTAATGTTGATTTTGCTGCATTTACAGATTTGGTTGATAAAGTAACTAGTACTGACATAATATATTTAGGTTTCTGTAAGGCAGCTGACTTTGTTCTGGCATTTGATAAAAAATAGCACCGCACAAATCAATGTTGCCCTTATTAAACAAATTCAATTCCTACTCAACTGATATATCATAAAAAAAGTAATTGTAAATGGGGAATCATCATTATATGTGAGTTATTCTACTGAGCACCTAAGAAATCCATTTTGGGCGCAAAACTACTCAATATCTCTATCAATTAACTAAAAGAAAAATAGAGAATCCATTTGTGTGGCAGAAGAATTGGCAAAGAAATAAATAATGATAGGACATACTAGTTATAAAGATCCATCTGGAGAGCTTCATAAGGTGGGCTTATCCAAACAACACGTGTCTGACTACAGGCAAGTGCAAAGTCATCTATCTAGCACAAGAGCTTCCAAAACGGGAGTGTCTCCAGAACTGCAGGGACCTGGAAAAATATGTACAGATTATGAGAGGAAACCAAATGCACACATAGAATCATAGAATGGTTTAGATTGCAAAGGACCTTGAAGATCATCGAGTTCCAACCCCCCTGCCATAGGCAGGGATAACTCACACTAGACCACATTGCCCAAGGCCACGTCCAGCCTGGCCTTGAACATCTCCAGGGATGGGGCCTCAACAACCTCTCTGGGCAACCTGTTCCAGTGCCTTACCACCCTCAAAGTGAAAAACTTCTTCCTAATGTTTAATCTGAACCTGCCCTCTTCCAGTTTAAAGCCATTCCCCCTCGTCCTATCGCTACATGCCCTAGTAAAAGTCCTTCCCCAGCTCTCCTGTAGGCCCCCTAAGTACTGGAAGGCCGCAATAAGATCTCCCCGGAGCTTTCTCTTCTCCAGGCTGAACAGCCCCAACTCTTTCAGCCTCTCCTCATAGGAGAGGTGCTCCAGCCCTCGGATCATCCTCGTGGCTCTCCTCCAGACATGTTCCAGCAGGTCCACGTCCTTCTTATGTTGGGGACTCCACAGCTGAATGCAGTACTCTAGGTAGTGTCTCACGAGAGTGGAGTAGAGGGGCAGAATCACCTCCTTTGACCTGCTGCCCACACTTCTTTTGATGCAGCCCAGAATATGGTTGGCCTTCTGGGATGCGATCGCACATTGCTGGCTCATATTGAGCTTCTCATCAATCAGCACACCCAGGTCCGTCTCCTCAGGGCTGCTCTCCAGCCATTCCCCGCCAAGCCTGTATTTGTGCTTGGGATTGCCCCGACCCAGATGTAGTACCTTGCACTTGGCCTTGTTGAGCTGCATGAGGTTGGCTTGGGCCCACCTCTCCAGCCTGTCCAGGTCCCTCTCTGGATGGCATCCCTCCCCTCCAGCGTGTCTACCTCGCCAAACAGCTTGGTATCATCGGCAGACTTGCTGAGGGTGCACTCGACCCCACTGTCCACGTCACTGACAAAGATGTTGAACAGTACAGGCCCCAGTACCGACCCCTGAGGAACACCACTCGTCACTGCTCTCCACTTGGACATCGAGCCATTGATCGCAACTCTTTGTGACTGTCCAGCCAGTTCTTTATCCACTGAGTGGTCCATTTGTCGAATCTATGTCTCTTCAATTTAGAGACCAGGATATTCTGTGGGGCACTGTCAAATGCTTTACACCAGTCCAAGTAGATGACATCAGTTGGTCTTCCCTTGTCCACTGCCACTGTAACCCCTTCGTAGAAGGCCACCAAATTTGTCAGGCATGACTTGCCCTTGGTGAAGCCATGCTGGCTGTCACCAATCACCTCCTCGTTTTCTATGTGCCTCAGCAGAGTTTCCAGGAGGATCTGCTCCATGATCTTCACAGGCACAGAGGTGAGACTGACTGGCCTGTAGTTCCCTGGGTCTTCCTTGCTTCCCTTTTTGAAAATAGGGGTTATGTTTCCCCTTTCCAGCAGGCAGGAACCTTGCCAGACAGCCACGACTTCTCAAATATGATGGATAGTGGCTTAGCGACTTGATCTGCCAGTTCCCTCAGGACCCGCGGATGTATCTCATCAGGTCCCATGGACCTTCAGGTTCCTCAGGTGGTCTCGCACTTGATCTTCACCAACAGTAGGCGGTTCTCCATTTTCCCAATCCTTGTCTTTGCATTCTGCATCATGGGCAGTGCAGCTGCAGTCCTTGCCAGTGAAGACTGAGGCAAAAAAGTCATTGAGTACCTCAGCTCTGTCTCTGTCCCAGGTAACCAGTTCTTGTGTTTCCTTACATCTGAAGAAAGGATGCTGATCAGCTGGAAAGGGTTCTGAAGCAAGATACAGGTATAATATGAGAACCGTAAAACACATCCCTCCAAGACAATTGGGATGCTTAATCTGTTTATTTAAGGTAGTTTGTTTACAGTCTCTAAGTGGATATATAGGAAGGAGTTCTGACAGTACTTGACTATCATTTTTAAGAAAAAGGAGTATCAATATTTAGTGGTTTGAATCAGTCACAAGGCAGATTTAGATAAACACCAAAAAAATTTAACAGGTCAGTTATGTTGTCTAGGATGCAGGACAATTTCTGCAGTTTGAGTTCTTTAACTCAAAAGAGAGGTTAAAAATACGCTCTCACTCAGCCCTGGATCATGCTTACATGACTGATCCAGAAATACCTGGTGAGGATCTATGGTTTGTGCTACACCCAGCACAAAGTGAGCTCTACAATCTTCTATGTTCTTCAGCTGGTCACTTGTGTTAAAGGACATGGGGAGAGGGGTGGGAGCTGGGTGTCCTTATACCACCAGTTCACTAAGTTGAACAACGATTCAGAATAGAGTACTAAATTCAGGAGAACACAACATGATCAGAAAACATAATGATCCCCTCTCCCTCCTTCTGCTTCACTGCACAACCCCTCTCTTGCCTGACTAAACCCTGCCTATCCTGAACCAACATCACAGCCCAGTCTGCCATGGATGTGATGGAGATGCAAAGCAGAGCAACACCCAGCTCCCTCTCTTACCTACACTGGCTTATCAGAGCAAACAATTATGTCCATCAATAAAGTCACTCGCAACAACTCTGTGTTCGGTAGCCAGAGAGAATTTTTACAAAGTAATTTTTTTCTGACTCTTTTAATAGGAACCTTTGGAGTAAGTGAATAATGACCCTTATCTTAGGGCAGTACATTAACCTCTTGTAGCCCTGTCCCATGCCAAAGACAACATCTTTGTCAAAAGGTGTAAACATGAATTTAAGAAACTCATGTTAGATCACAAATATTGACCATAGTTATCTGAGATACTTATTTTTCATACTTCAATAAATCAACACCTATTTCAGTAGCAGAAGGCACAGCTCCCATCTACTTGAAGCATCAGTCCTATAACCAGGCCTATGACTGTGCACAATTTGGCTGGGGAAGAAGGTGGCAGAACTGCAAAGCTGCTGATTTGTGGCTTTTCCACAACCAGGACTTGTGCCCTTATTCACTGGGAGGACGACACAGTGAGAGCTGCAGCCATGGAATCACAGGGAAGCTATTCGGGAAAGGGAAGGGGAGACTAGGAGGGAAAATAATGAAGTTGCTATATGGAAATGCCTCAGACATTCACAAGTAACTCTGTAGGGGGGAAAGGGAGTGTTAAGGGTGTTTGCAGTTCTTTACTTGTGTCCAGGGGAGAATATTCATATATACTTGTGTAACTTTTTTTCTTCTCTGACTACCTGATGAGTGTGTGACATGAAGTGTGTACGCATGTGTGTATATGCAGGGATTTCTTCTGCTCCTTTTATGTTTTAGAGAACCTGACTATGACAGCTCTGACTGCTGATTTGAAATGACCCCGAGTGTGACACCACGCAGCCCTTTGAAATTAATTCATCTTTGCATCATTCTGATTCTGGGATTTGATATGGGCTGGGTTTTTTCAGTTGTTATTGCTGTTGCTGTCGCAAGCTCTGGCGCACATACTTCATTTAGTCTCCACTCTCTGTGTGACACATGACACTCAGAATGATAAGTGTGTGGCTATAGGTTTTGCCAATGAGAATCTGGGACACACATCAAGGCAAGAATCAAGTCTTTCATCCCTAAGACTGGCTGTGACAGAAAACCTGATAGCTGCTGGTTCATGTGTACTTAATCCCTTTACCACCGAAAACCTTTTTGACCCATCTTCCCTTCAGCTGCCCAAACTCCTGTCTTATGTTTGTGCTATACACAAAGATAAAATAAAAAATCTAGTGCCATAGACAAGAGTATATTCCCTCTTCCATATATACTATATATGTGTGCCAAATTCAGTTCACATGTACAATTTATTAAATATTTTCTTGGGCTAGAGACACAGAGTTGGAAAGGCAAAGCTTGAAGTATAAATCTCGCCATAGTAGCTGCTATAAGCAGTCAACTCAGGAGTTTGGAAGATGGTGAAGGCTCCATCCTGGCCCACATGCATACAAAAGCATGAGCTACCCTCTGGTCAAACCAGTAGAGGCTCTGTATCATTTTGAGAGAGAAATCAACAACCTCGGCTTAACCTGTTCATGTGCCCCTACTGTGAGGTTATAAGAAAGGTTATATAAGGCTATTGAAAATAAAACAGCCTTACAAAATTGCCGTTTAATGAAAACATCAAGCAAAAAACTCTAATTTCAGTCAAATAGTTAAGTAAATAGAAAGTAAAGACATGTAGGACTGGAAGGGATCTGAGATCGCTCTTGTTCTAAGGCAGTATATCTTAAGAAGTGCTCACAGAGCTCTGTCTAATCTATGCTGACACAAAGAAAGGGATGTCACTTGCCTTTACTGAATCAGGTTTTGGCCATTTCTCCGCTAACCAGAACCTTACAAATTCTGATCTTTGACTAGGACGAGCACAGACCTGTATGGAAGCTCCTTTTTAAATGCTAGCCACCCATTTGACAGCAAACACTTACTGAGAGCTCTTCCTTAAAAATGTATCTCCACAAACTGTGCTCCTATTTCATGATGATTTAATTTACATCACATTTCTGCCGTACACTTAGACGAAGGTCAGATGAGACATTGATGAAATCCTTACTGAAATCCAGACATAAATACCTATTATTTTGCCATTCCCTGTTAGGCAGTTACACTGTCAAAAAGGAATTTAGATTGCTTTGACATTATTTGTTCTTAACAAATGAACCCAGGTTGTCCTAGATTACCTTGATATCCTCTAGGTGCTTATGAATTGATTATTTGATAATTTATTCTGGTGTTCTTTCAGATATTGAAGCTAGCTGACTTGCTTACAATGTCAAAGTCTGCTTTTGCCCCTTTCTAAGCTGGGTGCCTCCCTGCCCTCTATTAATTCTCTTTAACCTCTCCCTACATGTATTAATGCTGAGCAAGTGATTAAGTACTCTGCTCAACAATGATGCTGCAACCAACCAGTATCTCACACTCCACTGTGAAGCATCACTTGTTAATACATTCCTGACTTAGAGACCTGTTGTGTATTACTGAACCCTGTGAGTTGCTATGCCTTCAGAAACATCTTTTGCTCATTTATTTCAGAACAACAGTTAAAGGTTTCATTTCAAACTTCTCTCTAAATGTAGTGCAATATGGTCTGTAAAACTAGATCTTGCTAACATTAAAATTCACCAAAGCATTTTGCAATTGAATCCTTGCTGAGGAATGGGCGATGCACCATGATTTTGCAAGTGGACTACTTTATATATGGAAGAGAGAAAGCAGTTTTAGGTGGATCATAATATAGTTCAGCACAAATGAAACCAGATGGTCCTATCACAGATGAAATAAAAACTGCTCATAGTTTATACAAAGAAAATCTGGAAAAGTATTTTGTCCATTGGTAAGGCTAAAGTGCGACAAACAGCACTGTCAGGCTTGTGCTGTGTCAGAAAGCAGCTGGACAAGGGAGTGTAGCAGCCACTGAGCTGCCATTAATTTAATGATCAGCACTGTAAAATTCTGGTGAATATGTGTTTTATTTAGATTTTTATGTTTTAATTTTAATCAATAGTGTGTTATAGTATCACAAACCAATTGATGATTAACTACCCTTTTTAGAACCTTTATGACACTGACACTAAAGCAGTGCCATGACGCTTCCAAGAATTACAATCCTATTACAATCCTATTAAATCTCTTGGATTAAAGTTTTTTGGGCCTTCAAAATGATGTGCATGGGAGCGGAGATATCTCTCCCTATGCGAGACCCCTCACTCTGCCATTAATACAATCTCACGGTGGCCCTAAGATCTGCCCAGTATCTGTAGTGTTGGAGGTGTTTAGCATGGGTACATTGAGAGCTGTGGCATGACCTTGGAAAAAGTTTATCACTACAGTGCACTGGAGAAAACGTAATTTTAAAGCTGCAGGTGGAAACATGTGAAAGGCTAAGAATTACATTAAATAGCAGTTTTGTGATTTGGGGTGCAATGCCACATGGGTCCCTGCTGCCATCAAGTCAAATGCTCTTGTGAATGACTTTAGAAAACAGCTGGGAACCCTGCAGCACAGGACTTGATTTTGCTTGTATATTGGACTGAAAGTCTGCACAGAGCTAGACAGGCCTGAGCTGTATACGCAGGAACATCATCTATACAAGCATCTCTGTTTGTCCTGTGTGGAATTCCTTTCTCCGTGTGCTCATAAACTCTCCCTGTAGAGAATCTGAGAGCAGACCAATGCATGGCATCCCACCAGGCTGATTTTCTTTCCCACATCTCAGGATGGGTAAAATATTTTTCTTCATTATAACTGATTTAATTGTCATTTTCAAGCTGTTTCTTTCTCACTCCCTCTCTCTCACTGCTTTAGCTCTTTTCACTCATGCTTTCTTTTTATCTTTTTTTCTTTCACCTTCATGTTTTTTCTTTGCTGTTTTCAGATGTGTCTTCAGTAAAGCCAGAGAAAGAAGATTTATATCTTCAAGCAGAGTGATCTGTAAAGCCATGACCCTGTTGTGGAGAACGCCTTGTCTTTCATTATCCCAGGGTTCAGAGGAACAGTGCTATCAACATGCAAAGAAAGAGGCTTTTCTAAGATATTCTCAGATAGTTTCACAGAAGGCCTTGAAAATAAATGTCAAGACCTAGAATTGATGTAGAAAGTATCGGGGGTAAGGCTGAAGCTTTCTGGGGCTCTTCACATGACTTCTTTGAAGGCAGAGGAAGCAGCTATCTATGATCATCTCATGTGAACAAACATTCTTACAAACAGAAAGGATCCGTTTTACAGGCTCACTAAGCATCACTAGTGTCTGGGGTAAGAAAGCTTTGCTGAGGCCAGGTGTAGCAAGCTCTGCAGGCAGACACAGAAAAACGAATACAGAAGTCCTCTCCCTATCTGTGGGTTTGAAGGAGTTCGTTTGTCTGTGCTGCCAGCACCCTCATTACCGCAACCAAGCTTGAACCTCTGCTGAGGACTGTCCAAGATTGCAGTGATGGATAGGTGCACAGGCAGAACCTCTTCATGGGCCACTCTACCATCTTGTTTGAATATAGGAGGTTTGACACCAAGTAGTAGCTTGGAAGATCTGGTTGTTCCAGAGATGGTATCGGCTGAACAACAATATGGCTCAGACCGTAGCGGAACTTGACCTCTTCTTCAAAGGCAGTGTTAATGTTTCCTGTCAGCTGCAGCCTAAGCTGCTCCCAGGCATCCTTTACCGGCCATCCCAGCCATAGCAGACTGGGTCTGAAATACAAGTGATGACTGATGCTTTACAACATATCTAAGGGGTCTTGTGATACCAAAATAGCCTAAATTGGACAATGGGAGATGTTGTACAGCATCTTTAGTTCGGGGTGTACTTTCTTCATAGTTTTGTTGATGGTGAGCTTCTGCAAGCAACACCCGGCAAAGTTCCCTGTACTATGAGGAGCAAGTCACTCTAGGGGCATAAAAACACTGCTGGGTAAGAAAAAAGCACAGTTCAGATGTTGTAACTGCAGATTTTTTTAAGGACAGCCTGTCTGTAGCTGCATGGAGTGGAGGGGATGTGCCTCACCATACATGGCTTTCACCATCCATGCAGGCACACTGTCAGAGCACTATAAGGCCTTACTACAAGCCAAATGCAGCTTCCAAGTCTGCATATGCAAGTAATTAGGAAACTTAATGTGTGCAGTGCTTTTTTCCCCGCTGTTTTGTACAATACCTAAAACACTGTATAAATTAAAATTAGAAAAATCATATCTGATGCCATTTAATCTGTCCCTTTACAGACAATACAGAGTGGCTTCTTTCAGTGAAGTCCCCAAGCACTTTTTCACTAGCACTTTTGCTGTGTTCCTCAGGCTTTTTTTACAGTTGGTATGATGGAGATTACTCACATCCACTTTGAGCAACTTAGAATTTACTTATTTCTATACTGGATTTCTTATCACCTTTCTCAAAACACTTAACAAATAAGTTTACCCAAGTCTGCATTTGGCTGTACCTACATTTGTCTACATAAACAGATTTCATATGTCAAGAAACTATGTCTGTGCTGATTTGGCCAGAAGTGGATTTAAATGTGCTACTGACCTTATGCAATACTTAAAGCTCCTTTTGGGACATAGTCACAGGTCCGTATTCTCTCCTGCAAAAAGGTACTATTGAGTTGAAAACTGTCTTTTTGAGGATCTCAGAGAATCCCTCCTTCTGGACCTGAATCTGCCCTAAAATTCAGCTGGGTTTCTTATTTGTGAAGACCACCTCCTGCCACACTGGCCAAAACCAATTCACTGCCTGCCAGGCCTCCCCTGTCTCTTTCGGCCCCTTGCTTAGCTCTCCTCCTATACTTAAGACTGTGAACACTGTGGGGCAGAGACACTTTTTCAGTATTATACGGTATACAGTGGTCTTGGTCCATGGTTAGGACTCTGAGGTGCTACTGGAAAAAAAGTGACTGTGAAACTCATGTTCTGAAATCTCATTTGGCAACTGGTAATCCCGAGCTTGGCACCCCAACAGACAGTTGAGGAACAGGGAGACTGGGCTCTGGAATTATTAGTTTTATTATTAAATGTTAGTATGATTAGTTATTCCTTTGGAACCAGTAGATGTGTCTAACGTCAGAGAGAGAAGACAGGTCCTGTACCCTAAGGCTTTAACAACCTAGATGTGAGGAGAGATCTAAAAGCCTGAGTACATCTAGTTTGCTAAGTGTCAAATGTAAAGCAAGAAACATGGGTAACTGCAGCATCTGAGGGAAGCGAGTACCTGAGGCAGATAAAAGGCAGGAGAATAAAAAGATTTAAAAGATTTAAAAGATAAATTGGGTGAAGGAAAATGCAGGATGCACATGAAGCAGCATTCCCTCCCTGCACAATGCTTGAGGCTGCAGAATACTCTCAAACTTGACGGGGCTTAATGAGAATTGTCATTAATTTCGGTTCTGGGTCTCAGAACTGGGAAGTGCTCACTTTACTTGCCTGCTGATTGAACATATTTATTTACTGTATGAAGGGAATGACCCAACATTATCCCTGCAAGGAATGCATTGCATAGACTTCAAGCACGTTCCTACCTCTTAATGTCTTTGGCTCTCTGATCTAAAGCAAATGTGATGAAACATGTAAAGAAAAGAGAGAAAGAGCAAGAAAACTTTGTACAGAACCACTGCCTGGACTGTTTGCCTTTTGAAACACCTCCACGAGTGGGTGACAGGAGAAGCTCCCTGGGAGAGAGGTACCTTTAGCCCTGCAAAAGGAGCCCAGAGGTACATACAGCAGCTCCCGCCGGGCACAGTCCGCCCTGTCTGCGTATCCGCACAGCCACGCCGCCTGGCTGCTCCTGGCCAGCAGGCTGTGTTCTCGCTCTGAGCTGGCCCCAGCTGCTGTTCCTTGCTCCTTTGACGTGTATGTGTGTGTGTTACATGACTATAGAAGGAGCAATCAGTCAGCTCCCAGGAATCTTAGCAACAGCCGCGTCCCCAGAAAAGGCTTGTAGCAGCTGGAGCGGTGATGACTCAGCAGCATGGGCTCTCTGGCCTCTTGCTGATCCCTGGCAAGGACTGCAGTCCAAGTTCTGGCTCCCTTGTTTGGGTCAGTGCTTTCTTGCTGGCACCAGTTGATGAATTCCTGGATCCTGCTGGCCTTGGCATTAGAAAGCAACCAAAAATGAGCTGATAGCTGCAGCCAAAAAAAGTTTTTGTTCTCTTTTTTAATGACAAATTTTAAAAAGCAAAACAAAACTGAATAAAACCCGCAGAATCCTGTTAGTATGTTATAACAGAGGAGACAAAGGGCATAGTTCATCCGTGGCGGATGTGTAGGGGAAGATGGTCGCAAGCCAAGAGACCCACGTCCCTCATTCCTTGGGGAATGAGGCAGATCGGTGGGGTTGGGTCTGGGCTGGAGGCTACAAAACATCACTAGAAGGTTTGTTTATTTTATGTAACAAGAGTTTGGGAATGTGATGTTGAGTAACTCTGTCGACATTTCACCTAGTTTAAGTCACCAGTGCAATGAATCTGTTTGGCCTCGAGTTGTTTTCGCCTCCGAGGATAATGTTTATATCGCAGAGTCTCCCCACCCTCCTGCAGCAATTCCACAGGCAGGCGAGAAGAAGAGATTGGGATTAAGGAGCCGCGGGTCAGGACCGCGGCGTGTCTGTGCGCGGCAGGAGGAACTTCGCGCTGGGGCGGCGAGGGGACGGCAGCACGGATGGGGAGAGGGGCTGCAGGGCGGAATGGCAGCGCTGCAGCAGGGAGTGAGGCCCCTGAAGCATCGAGGGGGGGAGCGGGGGGGAAGAAGAGCGGGCAAGGAGGGGCCGCAGGACCCGGGAGGGGGGGAAGGGAGTGGGGGTGGATGTCTGGGTTTTTTTGGCAGAGGGTTGCCGGGAAGCTTGCTGGTGCCGGGCCAAGGCTCCAGCGAGCTCCGCTTAGTCCCTCCCTTTCACGAGCACTAAAAATTCACCCTGAAACAAAAACATCCATGTGTGTGTAACAATCTGCCTTCTCAGCAGCGCGGCCGCCACCCCGGCATCGCTGGCCTCATTACTGGGAGCAGGAAATGAGTAAAACATAAATGAGTTGGGAGGAGGCAGGAGGGGCCGCCCCGCTGCCCGGCCATGGCCGCCTCTCCTCGCCGTGCGGCGGCGGGGGCTGCCGGGAGGCTGCCGCGCCTTATGCAGATGTCGGGGACCTCAAATGTCTGCCGGAAATTACAGCTCATGTCGGGCGAAAGGGGGGAGTGGGGGAGGGGAGGAGGGGAGACGTGCGTTTCTCCGGCTGGGGAGCCCAGCGGGAGCCCCTCTCCCCCGCGCCCCCGCCCCCGAGCTGGGGCCGGCAGCCCCGGTCCTCGCCAAACCCAGCTCGTAAATCAGCTCGGCGAGAGAAAAATACACGTAGGAAAATGTCTCGGGGCAGGAAAAAAAAAAATAATAATAAAAAAAAACACCAAACCCGGCGTAGGTTGCGGGAGGGCCGGAGCAGGCTGGTGCGGGCCGGCGGCGGGGGGGGGGAGCCCGGCCGGAGGGGGAGGGAGGCGGCGGGGAGGAGCGCGGCGCTGCCCCAGCGCAGAGGAGCGGAGGTGCCGGGGCCAGGCTGTGCCCCCCCCCCCTTCTCCCCCTACGCGAACTAGCCCGCAGCATTCCCAAAATAAACGCCGAACGGCCCGTGCCTCGCTTCAAGGGCTGGGGCGGGCGAGGGAGGGACCCATCCTGCCCAGCACCGGCTCGGGTCTGGGGGGCCGCCGGGCTGTCAAGGCTGGAAGCTGGGTGCCGTGGCACGGCCCTGGCCTCCTGCCAGAGGGAAGCCAACGTGCCCCGCTCAGACCCGCGGTCTTCGGAGCAGCGAACCCCGGCAACATGCCTGGGAACGTGGGAAAGTGATGTGGGTGCGCAGCAAAACAGGTTACGGGGAGGGCGTTTTAAGTGTAGGAGAGCGTAAGAGCATTGGGATGCCCTGGGGAACGTCTGCCTGAATAGCAAGAGCAACACCTCAAATGCCTTGAACAGTAAAGAGCAGGGTGCCACATGGTGCGATTCCAGCATTACTCACCCCCAAGGATCAGGCGCTTCCCCACCCAGTTACATATGACCAGGAAATTATAGCCTGTGCTGCTCCCTGCCTGGCTGAACGGCTGCCATATCATATGATACACACCAGAGCCGCGTGTCTGATGAAACAACAGAGCAATGTGTGTTTATTGAAACTCTTAATGCTTTGCGGAATAGACGGGCTTGGCTGGGTCAGGCTGTCATTTGGTATCCTGAATGCATGCTCCCTCTTGCACATCTTGCCATTAATTAAAATTCTGGATAAAAATTAAATCCTAATCTTCCTTTACACTGGCTCTTCACTGCTCTCCTTTTACTTATAGTAGACTCCACAGCCAGCCCCTGTGTGGCTTAGACATTACAATTCCTCACTCGCTTTTATTCCATCCATCCCATCTGTGGACAGACTTTAATTTTTCTTCACACTCAGTATTCACAAGCTCTTTTTCCTACAGGCATAATATCAAGGGCTCTGCATCTCTCATCTTTATTACTGTAACATTCACATCCCAGGTCTGATGTGCACCTCTGCTCCCTGCAGTACCTGGCAAATGGAGCTACAAAGGTCATCTCTGCAGCACACTGTGTCCTCTCGTTCCTGTCTTGAATTTATCCACTACTTCCTACTTAACGCTGAGTTTAAGGAACTTGTTATGGTGAAAGTCACCTGTGCAAGACTGCTCATCGATCTTTTCCGGTATGTTTCTCCCTGTCTTCCCCATTAATAATGTGAGCTCTTGCCAGCCCTGCCAGTCTCCTCACACTCTTTCATGCCGTCTCCCCAATACATACCTCTTTTTGCTCCACCTTTTGCAGCAGCATCTCTGCCCAGGTCAGCTCTCTGTAACCAAGGTACTCTGATTTCCTGCAGGTTTGTGTCTCATTGACTTAAATTAAGTTAAGGCCTTTTCTTCTAACTGGGTGTTTTTAAGAGCTGCAATCCATGCAAATTTTCTGAAGTCTGAGAAAATCTGAACTTCTATTGCAACCTTCTGAGCTGAAGAAAAGGGTCTTCTCTTGGCTTTTTATTTCAATGAAATTAAGAACATCTAAGCCATCTTTTCATCCATCCAATTTGGTTTTAGTTGACCAATGCATCAAAAATTATACATGCATCTGACAGATGTATGATGTCACACATGCTCCCCCCGCCAAAGATCTTGTGATCACATAAACCTTTCTTTCAAAACCAGACATAAATTGTAACTGCAAACCCATGTGCTGCTTCTCATTACACCCCTTCTGCTCTATGTTAATTGTTTTTCTTTCACCATTCCTCTGTGTTTGCCTTTTTAGACCTTCTACTCCTGAGGGCAGGGACTGGGGTCTCTTCTGTGCCTGGAAAGTGTTAAGTGCCTTATGGGCATAACAGCAATTTAATTAGTTAATAAGTACTAACAATTTGCATTAGTATCATGCTTCCTGCCATGTCACATCAGACCACTGCTGCAGCCAGTCAAACATATCCTTCTTTCTCATGGTGCTCTGAATTAATAGTCACCCAGCGAGGCCAGGGCCTCATGTCTGGTGGTGGTCAAACCCTCAGCCCCTGTCTCATTTTGCAGTCTGTCCGAATCTTGCTGGTTCTGAATGAACCCATCACCCGGCCACTCTTGGCTCTGAGCTCCTGCTGTATAAAGAGAAACTACTGGCTACTTGAGCTTGGTAACGTATCTGATGGAGTGAGACTTGCTGAACTGTTCAGATGAAGGGATGATGGCTCTGCAGTACTCCCAGCATGGCACTATTCTAGGACAGGCAAAATAGAAGAATGAAGCAGAACTCTTCACTGACCCTGCTCCTCCCGTGCCTCCCAGCACTGGGGGTTGAAACTTTCCTGCACACAGTTGTCAGCGCCTTTCTCTTTCTTATACATGTCTGTTTCTTCTTCAAAATACAGTATTTGCTTCCCTAATGTCATGCAGTAGCAAGTTCAACAGTTTATCCTGTAGCTTTCTGCTTCAAGGAGGGAGAATCTGTGCTTGATAATATTGAGTGATATTTTACATCCTGTATCAATCATATTGAATTAAAAGGAAAACTGGAAGGGTTTGATGGCTTTACTGTGGAAAGAATCAGGAATGTGAGACTTGGGTGAAGAATTTCAATTAAAAGGAAGCCAGGAAGACCTTTGAGACAAGGTGGACACCTGTATCACATTTTAAGAGATATCATTTATTTATATATCTTATATCCCATACCCCTGCACAAAGCCTCTTTGTCTCAGATTTCAGCAGAAAATCCTACACTAGAAGTTGCAGATGGATGATTTGACACAACAAATCAAACATTCGGGGGGGGGGGGGCGGGGAATGGGCTACTCCTTAAACATTGTTCATTTATCTACTGTTTGGTATTTTGGAGCATGACTGTCGTCCTGCCAAGGAACAGGAAGGCAATTTCAGGCAGTGGAAGCAGTATGAAGAAAGAGATGGAACAAGACTGCACTGGCACTTGGGAAGATTGCAGGGATGATGGAAAGCGCTATAGAACTGGGCAAAGCCAAGAACTGGACCACTCAGCGTATGCAGCTGGAGGCCGCGGTGAACATACCGCAAAGGCCTTCTACTGGGAGGTGACACTTGCCTGCTCTGCTGCTCTGTCCACAGCAGCTGGCCCCTGTTGGACACAGTGACTTTGACAGAAACTACGAGGGTGGCTGAAGACCTGAAAGAAAGTCCAGTCTACCCAACAGGTATATTATACTGTTCCAGGGGTTGTGTGAGATTAACAGCCAGTGAATGATGTCATACCTGGAATAAGTTCTCTGTTGCCACTCTGGGGCAATATATAAGAAGAAAATGTGGGTCTTATGACAAGCACACTCAAACCATATGAAGGAGACCTGTATTTTGTAATGACAGGTCCTCCTCCATGACTGGAGCACGACCTAGTTGGTGACTGAGATATCTGTTGTTTATAGGCAATGGCTCCTCACAAACAAATCAACTAAATGAACAACCTGAGTGATAAAGTAGAGCCGAGAACTGCATTGTCCTCCTCAGAGTCATAAAAACTCATCCCTTTTACAACTGCTGAGTGCTTTGCCAATATCATGCCAAGGTGAGAGCAGCGGGGGGAAGGGAAAGATATTGAAAAGGAAAATAAATGGGCCAGGTAAACAGTGCTGCTGCTGCAGCAGCAGCCGTGGTTGTCATGGCGACCAGGGTGAAGAAGAGGAGGAGGAGGAGGGAGGCGGATTGATCAATAGTCCTGTGCTGGCTCATCTGGCTTCCATCCACGTGCTGCTACAGAGGGAGAGAAAATCAAAGAGCCACACGCAGGGCGGTCGGGGCTCCGATTCGATACGTGGCAGCAGCTCGATCAATAGCTTGTTGGAAGGTGGGTAATTGACTCCGCTTCTACCCAGGAGAAAGCGATGCAGCGACAGAGATGTGTTCGTTAGCTACTGATTCTCAGCTCTACTTTATCACCCAGTTTGTTCATTTAGTTGATTTGTTTGTTTGCTTGAGATCCCCTCTTCAGTCCGATCTCTCCCTGTACCTGTCAAAGATGAGCACCAGCTGCTGGAGCAGAGCCAGGACTGCCCTCAAGTTTCTGAGTCACTTTTCCTCTCCTCTCCTTTCTTCGGTCATAACTGTTTTATCTCAGCCTGGCAGAGGGTTTGACGGGGGAAGATGGAAACAAGGACAGTCTTTTCTTAAGGGATTTCTAGAGCTTCCTTTTCTGCCAGATCTGGAGGAATGTAAGTATGGCTTCTTCAGGGACAGCCCATCTGAACACAAGGAGCACAGTAGCCTCCCAACGAAATTAAATGGTTAAGTCTATTTTTGCTGCTCACAAACAAAGTGAATTATAGGCAAAGATTTACAACTGTTATTTTTTTAAGTCTGCCATTCTCCAGAGGAGTTATCCACAGAGGATGACCAGGTGATACTATCAGAAAAGACAAAAAAAAAAAGACAGGTAGGGGAGGAAAGGGCAGGAAATCAGGATCAGGGCATGCTGAGAAAAAAAAAAAAAAAAAAAAAGAGGAAGATGCAGAAAAAGAGACTTTCCAGAGGAAGGCACGTACTCATGAAGCACTGAGATAGTGTAGGCTAATTCTCCGTTTCTGCCTAGACCTGGGCAGGGAGCCCTGGCACAAGGTACCTGCTTGACCTTCAGGCAGGCAATGCTGCATTTTGTAAACAAGCCTCTACAATAAAACCAAGTTCACCCTCATGCTGAATAAGCTTCTGCAGGCATTTTCCAACAAAACATAGAGGAATTTGGGTGGTAAAACGGGGACTTATGTTTTATATCTTCTATCAAAGCAAGCAGCACAAACCTCCCTATCACCTCCCTGGGGCACTAAGAACCTAATTGACTTCAGCAGGGAAAAAACAATGCCACTCTGTGTGGTGCAATACCCATCAGCAAACTCTGAGCATAAAATGGTCAATCTAGACTCTGAGATGCTCTAGGAGGCAAGGACCATCTGTTTGCTCTATACTTGTCTATGGTCCAGCTTGCTGGAGTCCTGGTCTACAATGAGTATTTAAGCATATAGTAATAATAAGAGTAGTAGTGTCCATTACTGTATAATTGATACTGCTTTGTGGAGCAGCTAGCCCCTTTGGGTATGGCTAAGAAGAGGCAAGCACAGCAGAAGTATCACTTCCTTCAGTTCCCTGGATTTTTCTTGGAGCTATCCCATCCAAATGCTCTGCAGTTCAATTTTATTTAGCTTCTGAATTAAAAATGAAAACTCATTTGCTTGGAATTCTGCTTCTCTTAAGTTAGTTGGCTGCAGTCCAGCTCTCGGGGCTTGTGCTTTTATGGTCTGATCCAAATCCCAGAGAAGTTACTGAAAATTGCTCCACTGATTTTAATGAGTCAAACCACTGTGTGAGGAGTAAGCTATCATCTCTTAAGGCTTTTTTTTTGTTATTTCCTTTTCATGCTTTGAAGCACTCGCAGGTGTATCTCGCAGACGCTGGATGTAAATCACAGTAGGAAGAGGGGGCTGTGTGAGCACAATTGCTCCCTGTTGCATAACCTAGGAGATGCAGGTTATATCAGGCAATACTAACAGCGTAAGGACTACAGCTCTTTTCACTCCTCAGTATATCTGCCTCTGGAAATATTTACAAACCACCCAAAGATGCCTCTGTGCCCTGCAGAACATTTTTTCCTTCGGTTCCTTTGTGAGTGCGAAGATAAGAGCTTCCTAACCTCCGGGCATAATTTATGGCAGAAATAAATAGCAGGATGATAGAACAGCTCTAAAGTAAATTATTGAAAATGTTCACCTGCCAGTTCTCCAGAGAAAGCAGGCAGGTGGGCGAGCCAGAATCAAGTCAGACTAAAAGCCGTAGAGGAATAAAGTAGTTTCTTCTAGTCATAAAGGAACAAAAAGTCTTTACAGCACCTGCAGGCTCCTTCCTCCCTAGAAGGAAGCTGGAAGGTTGGACAAAATATTAAATAGACAATGGAACAGCCTGTAGTCAAATTTGCACTTGGGCAAAATAAATAAAAGGACATATAATATTCTACACTGGTATCAAGCTAAATGCCTGGACAACCTGCCAACAAGAAGCACATCTATTTGCTGAATCACTATGCCTGACACAGATGGGTAAAGTAATGGGGTACATGGAAGACATGGGAAAGGCAGGATGGGTCTCTTACACATCAGTAGGGCTCCAGAGATTCAGGTCAGTGAATCTTGCTGTTTAATGTGCAAATTCAAGGCTCTAAATTCTGGGAAGAATGAGGTAATTCAAATGCTCTCTGAGCAAAGAGAATGACATAATGCATAAATAGCCCATGTCGTTCTTGAAAGGAACCTTCCCTAAAAGTCACTCTCAGGCTACATGGGAGCTGTAAAAGGGCATATCTCATCTGCTTCTGCACTAGTGCACTTTCACAGCTGTATCAGGGGTCTTGAAGACAGTGTTCGGTCACAATTCTGGTCACTTACTAAAATGTCACTTTCTAGGAATTTCCGCAGGAGCCTTCCTGATAGGGAACCAACTCCTCCCCAAAGCAATAGCAGTAGCGGTGTCAAGCTCTGTCAATGGTAAAGCACAGGATTATGATAACACAAAGGATCCTGTGTCCTAAAAAGTGAGAAAAACAACTGCAGTCCCACACTAAAGGAAAGGTATCAATGCTGCAGTTCTGTGGTGCATACCGTAATGCTTACCCGAGGCCTTGAAACAAAGCAAATCTGGGAGTGTCTAGCACCGAGTTCTCTGACTGGCAAGTCTGTGGGCTGGGATCAGGCCTTGACATTTTCCTTTGAACACCATCTTGGCAACAGAAGAGCTAGGGAAAGGTGATTAAGGAAGCCCTTGAAGGCCATTTGTTAGTGCGTTCCTGCAGACTCTAGCCACAGGCTCTGCAATTGCTTTTGTGTCCAGCTAGGAGGGGGAGGATTGACTGGAAGGTTGCTTTTGAGTGCCTGCAGGTCATCACAGCATCCACAAGGCATGTGAGAGAAGACAGTACTGACTTTGGGTGCTTTAGCACCGGAAAAACTGGATACCTTGGTAACAACCTGACAAACTGTTCTAGGGAAAACACAGAGAACAAAGAGTACATAGGAGGCTCATCTGTTTTTAGAAAAGCAGCCAGTGGGCATGAAAGACTGAGATCCTGGGCTTTGTAATGACCTGCTATAACTGATACAGATGAGGACAATTCTTGGGAGGGTCATTGCAGCTCTCAGATGTCCTTCAAATCTGGGAATTGTGACAGTGGCTTAATTCCCTTTGCCTCAGCCCCAAGAATGACTTGTGATACGGAGCACTCAGCACACTCAGCTGAAAGTCTGTTCCTGTGGCTGAACAAGCAGCTGCCTAAATCCCGGGTGTCCTACATTACACCCAAAATGTGCACAGACGCTGAAGTATCTGACTTGACCTTAGAGCACCCTCAACCTGAGAAGCCGGGCTGACGCCCATCAGTAATGTAACTTGAATTCTAAGATCTGGTGCTGCAGAGATGCATTGTTGTATGATTAATGAATGCCATTAAACCAGAGAGCCTCTTCAGCCAGCAGTGAAAACTCAAGAGAAATACCAGACAGTCAGCCACAGTCAAGGGGGCTGAACCAAAAAAAAAAGAAATAAATGCTTGTGGTTTAAGAAAACTGACTTTCAGTCTCCTTTCAGGATTGCTTCATTCTAAATTGTTAATCCACATTGATCCACTTTAAGAAAGTTAGTGGGGCTGCCTCGTGCCTGTGCAGCTCCCCAAGCAGGAGGAACAGTGTGAGTCCCAGCAAGGACAGGGCATGACAGAGGAGCCAGTCAACACTGGTGCTACCCTGATTCCTGTTCCTGTTGGGATAGCAAAGCCTGGACATTTTGCTGATGCCAGCTCAGGTCCTTTTAGGTGTAACTGATCAAACAGAGAGGTTGATATGAAGAGGAGGAAGGTAGCACGCAGCCGGTAATAACTTCAGCTATGTTAGTACGCCTGCTCTACTGCTGATGGAATCCTACACATGTAAGGATTTGCAGTAAGGGAGCCAAGCAAAGTTAGCTTCTACTTGTAATCAAAATGCACTTCAGTTAGCTCACCTGAAGCGAATGCTGGTGATTATTTGGGGTTTTACAGTGCAGATAACCTGATCATTGGTCACAGATGCTTGAGTCAAGACTACACTTGAATATAGACCAATGTTTACAGCTGATGCCCAGGCATAGTATGCAGAGAGGCTCTTGCTTATACTTATTGCTATAACCCCCAAGGCCAACCAACTTTGTTATTTGCCACGTTGGAGGGTCGGAAGCGGAAAAGCATAGTGGGGTCCCACCTGCAGGGAGGAGCGGACAGGACAGGTGACCCAAAACTGACCAACAGGGTATTCCATCCCATCTGCCTCATGCTTAGTATAAAAGCTGAGGGATCAAAGGGTCACGGGCTCTTCCTTCAATGGCTGACGTCTAAGGAGGACTCTGTTCGTCTGCCTGTGATCCCGATCCTGAATCCAGATCCGGAATCCAGTTCCCGTCCATCACTGAGTCCAGCCTGGGACTGCCCCAGTGCCAGCCGGTGACATGATTGTCATCTCGGGAGCTTGATACAGTTTGGTATATATTTTTCATTATTTCTTTTTATTTTATTATTAATAATAATAATATTAATAATAATAATAGTAATAATAATGAAGAGGGGTAGAGGGGAGCATCTGTCGGTCCTGTCTGGGGTCCCTCGGGCCCCCAGTGGTGGATTTGGCCTAAACCACGACAACTACTATATAAGCCTTTTGGGCACTGCACATAACAAAATGAAAATTGTGCTTATTAAGCAATTAAGCTTCCTGTTACTTGTGCATTTGGACCCTTTTTTCTAGGTTAGTGTTTGGTGATTTCTCATGCTATGTGAGAGGCCAGCTGTTCACACCAGCGAGAAGCCAGAGCCAGGGAGGATGTGGCAGACAGAAGAGCCTGGGGAGAGGGCAAAAATGCAGCTCAGAGTGCCATGAACCTGGAGAAAAGCAGGCGACAGGCAGCAGAACTGTGTGAGGAGGGTGCACCCCCAAGCAGTCAGGATTGCAGATGCCTCCATCCCTGCACTGCCACAAGGATGGTTTTAAAGCAGAGCCAGTTCCCATAGCAACAGCACCTGCCAGAGCTGCCAGCCGTCAGGATGCAGCTCCTGAGGAAGGTAAAGAGCAAGGCTGACCTCTCGCACTAAGCCAGCCGGCAGTACAAAGCCCCGTCCCAGGCTAGCCATGCGGCTCCCAGGCCAGTGCTTTCCATGTAAGCAGGAAGGCCAAGAGCTCTTCACCTGATCCCCCAGTGAAAGCTGGGTCAGCTGAACAGCAGGTCCTGGTTTGAAGCAATGCCATGGCCAATTTTTGGATTCCCAGGAAATGAAGAGATGCTGAGCTAAACTTCATGGTGTTGGGGGACAGGTCAGAGGACAGGACAACATGCAAAAGCATCCTCAGCAGAAAGGAACAGAGGGGTCCCCACTTCCTGACATATCAAGGGACAAGTGCTTTTCCTTCACTTTGCACCTGCCTTCTGGCTTGTTTTTTTACCTACTACTGCTTCTCTGCTGTTGATTTTTGTTCTTACCCTCCTTCCAGTTCTTCAGCAAAATCTTTTGCTTTGTAGTCATGATGCCAATGAAAACTGATGTTTACCAGCTCTTGTATGGTTCCTTTTCTTGCTTGCACAGTTCACACTTTCTCCCTGAGAGAAAGAAGTTGTGAAAGTGGGAGGCTGCCATTAGTAGGATTCAATGTCAGACACCTGAGAAAGCTGACACTAAAGAAGTGATGGAGGCAGTTCCTCAGGAACAGGTGGCTACATCATAAAACCTCTTATACTCGAGGCCACCCAGCCCCAGGCTGGCAGCCTTGGTAGAAAGGCCAGGGGCCAAATGGGTCAGGGACTGGCATCTCTCATATAATGAGGGCTTCTTCTAGGGCTGGGCTGAAGTGCGCTGCAGTGGCTGAGTGCACGCTCTCACCTATGTCTGCTTCTGCTCCTTCTCTGATGTCGTCTTATCTGGGCTGTGAATCTCGCGTCTTTCAGTAGAATAGAATTCATCTTACATTGAATACAAGGAATAAAAAATACAGGGAAATTGTTAGGCTCTGATAAATAAACATTTTCAGGAACAATTTCATCTTACTGACTGTGGAAATGTGTGACAGATCTGAGCTCAGGCAAATCAAGCGGACTGCTCATTCTGATATTGTGAGAGAAAGCAGCAGCAGCCAGAGAAATGGAAAGATCGACAGTTAATTGGAAATGTTACATCTGCTGTTTATGCAAAAGGCATAAATATTTATATCCTGAAGGCTGACTTTTGGGTTCGCTCCTCAGCAGGAAGAGATTTACATTTTGAATAAAGACTTTTTTCTTTCTCCTTCTCAGTAAACGTGAGCAGTTTATTATTCCTTTAAACAGGAATCCTTAGCCAAGTCCTCCCGTCTTGTTAGTTACATGCATGCAGATTCCCTTGGCTTTAAGAGAAATTACAGGTGTGTGCAGACTGCAGCATCCGTCTCCCTTTTTTATAGACAGAGAGGAGTGAGACTGAAACAAAGGGGCAGGAACTGTGATCACAAAATGAGAAGGCAGAAAAATACAGTGACAATTCAAAGGCACCTGATATCCTGAACTGCTTTTCTAAATCTGCTTTCAGTGAGAAAATAATGAAAGTCTGCACTTTGAAAGCATGGAAAGATTTGATAATATTAGCTTTTGATATAGAGCAAGGAAAGAAATACTTGGAAAATTTAAGTACATCACTATATTGGATTAAGCAGCCCTCACCACAGTGTGACAAGTGAACCAGCTAACAAAAGTATTTACACATGCAGTGATTCTAGAAAAGCTAGGGAAATCTCATGAAGTATGACAATTTGCAAACAACAGAAAATGTGCTACCCTACAAACCATCTTGTGCCCTATTTGGCCTCCACACCTCCTGCTTCTCTTTGCCTTTCCTTGCCCCTGTACTTACTGAGCCAGGCTTCATCTCCCTCCCTGTCCTGTCCCATACTGCTGTGACAACTGTGTTTCCCCCAGCTTGCCCACCCTCATTCATATCCTGTGGTCAGCCATCATGCTCCCCTCTGTCCTTTCATCTCTGCCTACTTCCATTCTTGTCCTCTGACTCAGGCTTCACCTGCTCTCCTGCTCACCTCACTGCTTTTCATTTTACCACACACTCACCTCCAGCATCCACCCTCTTCCCTATCATTTCCCAATTTGAGGCTCTCCTCCCTCCCCTTCCCCTATTACTACCTCTGTTTCCATCAGCTTCTCCCTCCATCTGCTCTCTTCCCTCACTTTCCGTCTCAGCCCTTGTGTTTGCCCTATTACATTCTCAGGAGACCCCAAATCCACACATCTCTGTGTGGATGCTGAAGCTGTTTGCCTTCCTCTCTTCTACAGCATCATTAATTTCTCATTTTAATCATTCTCTCTGATTAACTGTAATATTAAAGCTAAAAAAAGAGTTACAGATAAACAGTAACAAAACACCCTGATGAGACGTAGGATGTTATGGATTCCTCTCTTTAGTACCTATCAAACAGACTGGCCCGTCCCTGAAGGCCAGAGCGCAGGTTGCAGTACTGCCAGGCATCCAGCCGCCTTTGCTTGAGATTCCCAGACTTAAGCCTTGGGCATCTCAAACAGTGCATCTTGCCCCATATTTAATGATAAAAACTATGCTTCTTGAAGAGACTAAAGAATCTCCAAAGATATGATCTCATTATTTGAAAGCACTTGTATGGAGAATGGTTAGCTTTATAGAAGGAGAGCCTGCTGTGAACGAGAGGAATACCTGACTGGAGTACTGATTTGTGCCTCCATGGCGCAGAGTTATCAATGCAGAGTATTCACATTCCCACAGGGGCAGCAGACTGGGCCAAAGGTATGGTGGAGTTTACTTTCACCTCCTTTCTAGCAATCACTGGATCACTTCCAATGACTTCTCCCTTGTCTCTCAAAAATGTAAAAAAGGAAAGCACCAAGATCATGAGAGGGTGTTAGCATTCTCCTCTAGTTTCTTCCCTTGTTTCTGAGGCCCTAGAATTTCAAAGCAAGATTTTATTTTAGTTTAAGGGAATTTTTGTGTGTGTTTTAAAATGGTTTGTCCTCTGGGACTATTTTTCCTGGCTCCCATCGTTTCTGTTTCCATGGCAACTACAGCTGGCTCAGATGTGCTGTTGCCGTGGCAACTGTCTGGTCCTCTTTTCAAACGATGCAGTGAAACAGGAATGATATTTGCATCCCCAATGCTGTATGGAACAAATCTCTTTCACCACTTATGGGGAAGACATAAGACAACTGTATAAAATCAGCACAAAATCCAATCTAAATCCTCTCGGAGAGGGTTTTAGACAGCTGCTGATATGAGAGAATTGCAAAGAAATTGGGCTTTTCCATTCATGGGCTTAGGGGGGGACTGGCACTTGACTGGCATTTTCAAAGTCTCTTCTGGGCAAAGCAGTATGCTGGGAAATACCCACATGGGAAGAACACAAGATTTACCAGGAACAGCTAATTCACATAAAAGCTATCACATCTTGTTTTCTATAAGATCTCAAGATAAATTATTATGTGTTAAGAAACACATGGCAAAATATACCTCGGTATTTCATGCTAAAGAAAAGATCAAGGCTTGCATTACTCATGATATGGCCAACGTAAGATGCCTGGGTCCCTCTTAGATGCATACTGCTATAGATTCACACAATCATTATGCTTTCCTTTAATTGTCCACCTCCTCATATCTCCCTCTCTGCATGCATACCCCCCCCCATATATCATGGAGGAGGTGGCATGCAGATGCATGGCAAAAAAAAACACAAGATGCCATAACTCTGCCTGCTCATCACAAGACACTGTACCAAAGGTGTGTTTCTCCTCTGTGACACTGGGCAAAAAAAGTGACAATGGTATGATTTATTGTGTGGGGTGTTTAAGGGCTTTTGTCTTGACTTTTAACTTCCTAGCGTCATCTGCATGTGCCTGACTTTGCTTTGTTCTTTGTCTTTTTTGTTTGTTTTCCTTTTTTCTATCTTGTTGCTACTGCTGGGACAAATCGGGAAGAAAGACATAGACAGGCCTCTCCGCAAGGCTCCGCTGGTTCTGTCCTCTTCACTTGTCTTCCGTAGCTTCCCCAAGGATTATGATGTTCATAACAGGTAACGAAAGACAACAACTGTGCAATGGAGCACTGTGGGGAAAATGAGTATATTTCCTTGGGGAAGCATGGTGTTGGCACCTCTCTTTTATACCACCAACAGCTGTCCTTGCGCTGTGCTGGGTTTTGTCATGCTGCTGGGCTGAACGCGATCTTCTGGAGTGGTGCAGTTGAATCTGAATGTTTTACTTTGCAGATGGGCACTGTCCGGTCTGCCTCACTTGCAACAGTCACAGTCTGAAAGACTGAATTCCTCAACTAGTGCATGGCTTTGAGGTGAGGTACCTTTAGTATCTTTCCCATCAGCAAAGACCATTTAAAACCAGTGCCATTAGTAGAAAGGAGTAGGAAGAAGCAGGAATAAGTAGAGAGCAAAAATCACCACAGGACTCAGGCAGCTGCTGCTAATTATTTATCTGCAGTGTACAGGCCTAGCCTCTCTTAAGGCACAGGGCATATACAGTGCACCTTATTTTTTAACCATTTTGCCCTATAACGCTCCATCCACTTCCACTGTTGCCTCCAGGACTTACTTGGTAAGCCAACAGAACATTGTAGACAGTCATGAACAAATCTAATCTACCACCTAATGTCAGAGGAAGATCACTATCCTTACTAGGCAGACAAGACATGTAAAAGCCAGGAAACTTGCCTAAATGCAAGTGGTTTACGTGAACACAAGGACTAGAATTTAGGAGCCTTCTGCTTAGCCATCACATCCCTTCACTGAAACCCTGGTGCCTTATCACTTCATTTTCTGCCCAGAGCTTTTAAGCAGTAACACACCTCTGCCATCCAAATGCAGTAAAAGCCTCAATGTGTAAGTAACGGATCAAAATTAATTTCTCGATAAGATGCTAAGTTCTGTGTGGCTTTCCTTCCTTATTTTGGGGATATTCAACAAAACTCACATTTCGCTTCAAGAATGATGGAATCAATATGCTTTGCCATCATTTATGTTGGAAGGAGGAACATAATACAGTGCTCCTTCAATTACAGAAGATGGAATCAATACATTTCACCTCCATTTATGTGGTTAAGGTCTAAGTCAGCATGGCCCACCCTTTATTTATGGGGGTGGCCTCAATACAGCTCGCTTTCATTTAATGGGGAGGAACTAATATGTCTTGCTTTCACTTATGGGGGGTGGTAAGGAGAGAATCAATACAGCCAACATCATTTATTGGGGAGGGATCTATAGATCTCACCTTGATTTACTGGGGAAATCAATATCGCAACCTTCATTAAAGTGGGTGGTATGTTGGGCTGAATAAGGTTCATCTGCTTTTAGAGCAAATTGACAGAATATGGCTCTCCATGTATGTGGAGATGATTCAGCACAGCCTTCATCTATATAAGGCTTGGGCAGCATATGGTTCACCAGCTAACACAGGGATGCATGGAGTTCAACTCAACATTAGGTCTGGAAAGACAAGGGCAGGTTCAATACATAGGGATTGTGGATGCTGCATGGTAGACCTTCCTGACTCAGAAATCTATCTGTGCTTTCCCATTTATGAGAGGTGCAGATTCAATTTGACTTTATAGTTGAGTGTGTGGAAGCCTGCATTCAGTGTAATACATCTTCCTTTACAGGAGATGGTCTCAAGATAGTTCTTCATTTATGCAGAGATAAATTTGGTAGTGTTCTCCCTCATTTACAAAAGCTGGATTCACTGTTCCTCATCATGCTTTACAGGGAGCTAATATGAACTGTAAATTAATTGTAGGAGTAGAGAAAAGGGTATGATTTATTCCAGGACCACAACATTGTGGCAGCCTATCTGAATGTCTGAAAAGGAAATGCTTCTTTACAGCTCCTCAGAGAACAGTGAAGCAGGGATAGTGGGTATATTGCTATGAAGAAAGGGGAAGATGGCATAAGAATCCAAGCAACTTCTACACCAGGTCTGCTACTGGTATGATTTTTCTTTGGAGCATCACACAGTCTACAGAAGTAGCTGATCTCACTGCATTTTCGAGCTGCTAATTCAGGCCTAAAGTGTGTTGTCTCCAAAAGACACTAATCACCATCCTTCATATTCATCCTCCCTCAAAAGAGCTCAAAGCCCAGCTGAAAAGAGTGCAGCCTGTCCTCTGATCACCTCTTAAACATCTGCCTCCCCAGGACTGGACACCACAGCAGGGAGGCTCTCATATTTAGGTTACTGATTTGATAGGAGCTCAGATTATCAGTGACCAGAAGTGAATGCTAGTTGATGCAACCAGGGGGGGTTGCATGATACGAGTTAGGGGGCACAGTACAATTCCTGGAGGAGATATGTCAGAGCAACTCAGGAAAAAATATCAACCCAAGTGCCCATCTTGCTGGATTTCTCAGCAGGGAGCCTATGGACTGAAAGGACCCCAGAGATCGAACTGCCCTGTCACTTTTCATTATGTGCAATAGCTACACGGCATACAAGTACCTGCAGCTCCCATTTCAAGGTGAAAAGATAAAAAGCAAATAGAGGGCACTTTAATACCACCACAGAAAAACAGTGTATTGAAAACATGGCAATCGCTGCTGGCCTCTCTTTTTTCCTGGGCACCATGGGGAAATGGGGAAGCGTGAGGTGAGGAACCAAAACCACACTGGTTTTGACTCAGGCCCGCTGCTTCTTTTAGCTGCTGAAAGGCTGCATCAGATTTCTAGGAGGCAGAAGGTGGAATGTGCCTTTTCCATCCCTGAAGCAGCAGGCACGTTTATTTTCATCACTGCGTTGCATCAGCATCACTGTTTCTCCATGCTGGCTACTTGTCGTGCTGTACTTAAAACTGTGCGTGTCTCTATGTGCAATAGGGCTTTTCACAGTCTGTCCTTTTATATTATACTGGGTTAGGTAGGTAGGCAGGCTGAATGTGAGAATGCCTGTTTGCACGCAAAGAGTAGTTCTATTAGAAATAAGATAATTCCACAAAGAGTTTCCTTCTCTTCCAAGACTCTCATGTCTCCTACACTCTTGTCCTCAAAGACCCTGCCTCTTTCTGTCTCTTTTTGATCCAAAATTTAACAGCAGTGTTTCTGAATCTCCCTTGCTTTATGCCCTAGTGTCCTGGCTTTGCCCCCTACCTTTCTTCTATTTCTCCCTGGAGTCTTTCATTAGAATGTCCTTCATTAGACCTCCACGTAAGCTTCTCTATATTGTCAAAAACTTTATATTGTCAAAAACTATGAACATCCTCCATTCACCTCCATAAACCTATGTAATGTTGTATTATATCTCTTGCTAGTCTAATATAACAGTAAATTAGAGAAAGAGTCATTCAGTAGGTCAGCCTTTTTTCTGAAAGCTTTCTGAGAAATCTTCAGCAGCTATGGATGACTGTGTGAGTTCTGCTGCTACTGAATTCTTGAGACACACAATACAGCCAGAGTCTCCCATCACTACTCGGATGAACTCATGGACTGTGATTTGGAAAAGCACCAGATGTGTGGAGGGGATCTAACAGGCTACCTCGGAAATTATTGCAAATTCCATCCAGAAGTGGTATAAAGCAAGGGAAGGAATAAGAATACCCTCCTTAGGGCAGAAGTGTGCCTTAATTACAGAATGCAAGAGACCACACGGTACGATGATGGGCTTCTTAGAATAATCAGAATTAATATCCAGCTCTTACATGCTGCTTTTTGTTAGACGATTTCAAAGTGCTTCACCAGTGGCACAAAAATGATGATGCTTGGCCAAAACCAGCCAGTGGCAGGACCACAAATGGAAAACAGCTGTCCCAAGCGTCCTGGGAGAGTGTGCTAGTTCCTAGCCATACTTTCTCCCATAAAAGGAATACGAAATGAGTTCAGCTTCTTGCAGGCACTGACTGTAAATAAGCAGAAGGGCAGGTATGAATTCTTTCAGGGGTCACCCTCATAAAAAAACCTGTTGTCTGTAGTTCTACAAACCCTTCCTCCAGGCGCGCGTGGTAAAGGCTGCATGGCAGAGCTGCTCAGGGTGTGTTCTCCCCCTGTGTTTCTGCCTTAGTCTACCACAGCAGCCACGGCAGCTTGGGCACAGCTTAGAGCAAGCCTAACCTGCACAGGGAACAAAACCTACTTCCACTCACCGCTAACTTAAAGCAACACCAACTCCTCTTCTTTGTCTTGGTGTGAGCAGATGAGCAAATTCGGTGCAGTGATTGAGAGGTGTTATTTTGTGATCTGCAATGTATTTTAACACCTTTTCAACATGAGATGACCATGCAGGCTTTTTGCACTCTTTCCATATCTATTTGATTGTGCTTTCAGAAGCTGTAAACAGGGACACAGTAACAGTCTTCTGTCTGCATGGACAGAGCCTTGCTCTGCATTATTCATACATTTCCTTCCTGTTTCACACAGTTATGTCAGTCCTCATTCAGGCAAAATTCATGTTAAATGATTCACGCTCTTTCTCTATATCCGTCTTTCTCTTTTTCTCTGTCTTTGAAATGGGAATGAGAGGAAAAATGTAAAAAAGCACCTGTGATTAGATGTCTCTCTCCCCTTTTCCTTCTTCCCTCAGTCATACCCCAATTCTCAATAACATCTGTATCTGGTCTCTTGATTTCAGTGTGTCTGACAGAAGAAAATGGAGGCATAGGAGCCATCATTGTTAAAAAGTCCCATCAGTATTGTCCTGTTATGCACTGACTAATCCTAATTTGTGATATTAAAGAAAGAAACCCCCCATCTGTATATCCTCTTTGCCCCTGCCAGAGATCTGTACTATCTTCTCTTTCTCCTTTGCCTGTGCTGCCCTGCTGTCAGAACGTTTGCTCTGAAAAGCTTCTACACCTATCTTAGGAGCATCCAAAGGATATTGGTGGCAATTGCTCCGGGGCTTTTAACTTGCTGGGTGCTGTGCAGTTCTGTCTTGCTACTTTCATTACTTGATATTCATATGGGATTAATAGAAGGGCCAGCAAGAAGGCACGACTTGTGGCATTCTGTATACAGGGATGAATCCCAGCTTTGTGGTTAGGCTTTTTCAACTTGCATATGATGCAGCTGAATGCCTTAACCCACAGTTGCCTGACTAACTCTCCCGCGTTACATCAAGAGATGACTGAGGTGCTGATGATAGGTTGAAGGAAGCAACCAAAGAGAATGCCAGGGCTGGCATGAGTCTCTCTGATTGCTGGAGCCTGTCTTCACTAGCACATTGGTCTGCCCCACAGGGAAGCTATCAAAGCCCAGGAGGGTTTTAGATTACCATATGTGCCAGTGTCCAAGACTGCATTTTTCTATCTTAATGTGGCTAAAAGGTTGCAACCATTCCTCTTGGAGCAGGAATCCCTACTGTCATCTATGAATTATGTCATGCTCAAAGTGCTCTAAAGCACTGCATCAGGAGATACACTCTAAATGCACTAAAAAACTGAAACTACTGCAGAATGCAGATGACTGCCAGCTAAATAGACTTTCTCACTGGGAACTATCAGTGGTTGCCAAACTGCGGTGGGTGGCCATTGCTTTTCTTGGGGAATGTGAAATGTTTGTTTGGTTCAATAGAGCCCTGAGTGAGACCTGTGTAACTGAGAGCTACCTACCTCCCACCGAGATCCTGCAGCACCGTAGTCAGCAGAGGCACTTCCATTGATGCACTGCCTGTATGGATGAGGGGGCTGTGTGCTCCCGGCAGGGAAACCCCCATAAAAAAGTCTTAGTTTAGGGATTTTTTTTCTCCTTCTGGTCCTGAAATATATTTGTATTTTACATTTCACCTGTTGAATTTTAGGCTTTGCTACAAAAGTCCCCTACTTTCCTGGACTTCTGGAGCAGGAACTCTCCTGCTGGAACCAGCCAGTTTAGTCCAATTATTCTGTTACCTTTTCTCTGAAATTGGCCCACGTCAGAGGCTTATGGGGAAGGTGGAGACACACCGTTGAAGACAGATGGCTTGAGTAATATAGATAGTAGTTTTCAATTACAGAGCTTTGTTTTGTGAAGACTTTGTAATGTTGCCGAGAAATTATCCTTTGTAATGATTTTCAGTATATGTACTTGTTATCTAGAAATGGAGCAGGTGTGGCTTTTTGCATTGAGAAAATTACGGAATAAAGCAAGCAAAAAAGACTGATTTGAATATTTTTCATGATATTGATAATAAATTCTCTTTAATCTTTCTCATATTCTTCCTGCTTAAAGCCTTGTGAAACAATGTGAATATTTCCTTGTGGTCGTTACAGTTTAGACACCTGTAAGCACATCATGGTGCTTTTCCACATTATGCAATTTTTCTAGCAGCATCAGCCAAACGAAGCTGTCTGGTGCTAAGGAAGCTGTGTAATTGCGAAACTGTGAAGCAAGACACACCAAGAGGAATGGGAATTGTTTTATTCCTTCACACACCAAGAGAAATGGGAATTGTTTTATCCCCTCCCAACCCTGCCCCATTCTGTGCAAATTCATTTTCAGAGCAATGATTATCCTGATGGCTGGGTAAACTCACTTGGGCTTGCCCTGGCTGGACTATATCAACTAGTCCTAATCTCTGTTGCTCATGATGCACATTTCTGAGTGGCTTCTTGGCTCAGTTCAAGTGTGGGATCCTCTTTTATCAGGTTAGGATCAGCTTTATGCTGGCCTCCAGCAATGGGTGGAATAGTTTCCTGGCCCTGCCTGTCTCTGCGATCCCTACACCTGGCTGCTTCTTTGGGATAAGGAGGAATGCTGACATTTGTGATGCTTTGCCTCTCCTCCTCTCCCCCCACCCCTTTTTCACATTCAGAAGCCCTCCAGGGACCCAAATCCATCTTTCAGACTGAGCAGTGATGCTGGGAAGGGGAGAGGAGGGACTGCAGCCTGATTTCCAGGGGGACTGCACTACTCATCAAAGGGACTGTATCCAGGCAACCCACTTCCCCTGCCTGAGACAAGCACACACAGCTGGGACTTTGGAAAACTAAGAAGAAGCTACTGTAAAGAGTGAGCTGCGGGGTGTGGGAGGGCATGTTATTTTGAGCAGGTTATTTCTGCCCTGGCGTCAGCATGACACTGGGCCCAGCTACCGTAGCCAACAGAGCCACCCAGCTGCGCCTTTCTGGGTCCCCACCGAGACAAGGGAAAGGAAGTGTCTTGTTCATCCTCCCACAAGACCAGGACGGGGAAAGGCTTGCCCGGCCACTTGCAGGAGCCATTCCCCAGCTTCTGTGGGAGGAAGAGGAGGAGAGTGCACTGTAACCCTGCTTCCTGGGGCACTGTGAGGAGAAATCCTATATTAATTGGAAAGCTCAAGTCCTGCACATGTTAAGGGCCAAAGCCATAAATGTATGGACAGACACACAGGCACACGCAGGCAGAGATGCCATGAGCCCTTGGAGCACCCCATGATAAGGTCCTCCGCAGCTGAGCACATCAGGAGTTAGTACTTTATTGCCTGGGTGACAGCTACATTGCTTTCTACCAGCACCAGGTGTAGGTGAGTTTTAGATCCTACACTCCTGCTTTGACCAAGGTTCTAGGATTTGGGCCCAGTTTGAGACCTCACCTGACGCTTTACCAGCCAGGAGCCGGGGCAGGCTGCCATCAGCTCTGCAAAGCACAGGAAAAGCCTCTCCGTGCTGGCTCTCTCAACTCTCTCCCAAAAGACCTGTCTATCTCCAGGACACATCACCCTCCCATTGGCCAGGTGTTCACACTTCACCAGCAACTCCCATCGGATGGGAAGGTAAGAGGTGTGTTCTCTAAGTGGAGCTGCCTACATGCCTTCTCCTGACGCCTGTAGGACGTGGGCCTGGCTTTGACGTGTAGGGATTCCCCAGGGGAAGAGGAAGCCCATGGCCCTTTGGTGAGAGATCCTCCAGGCTTGCAATATGAGGGAAGTAAAATTGCTTTCCATTCCCGTTTCCTCTTTTTCTCAGTCATGCTCCAACAGTGCACATCCTCCTTCACCTCACTTAGTCCCCTTTGCATACCACAACTCTCATCCTCGCTCCCCATCTCTTTTCCTACTCTTCCTTTACTCTCCCCTCCTTCCTCCTCTGCCTCCTTCACATGTTCTTTCAGATCTGAGCCCCATCACCCTGTCAGTATGGGCTGGCAAGCCTGCTTAATAAGCAGAGCTAGGCTAGGAGGAGCTCCTACCCACAGCCGAGGCATTTCCTGACCTTTCAAGTGCCCCCCTCTCGGAGGAGTACCCCAGTTGCCTGCCCTTTGGCTTTTTTCAGTGCTTTCTAACCTGTGACTGTGTGGCTCACAAAGTGCCATTTGCCGAGAGAAATACACTGGGGGTGGGTTGGGGGGGGGAACTGGAAAGAGCATTAAGGAGCTAAAAATAACCATGGGTCAACTCTGAATGAGCCTTAGGCACTTCTCCTCCCCCAGCCCCCAGCTGATGCCTCAGTCAAAGAGAGGACAAGCAGCCATGAAGAATTCTCTCTGTCTTCAGCAGCAGCTCCTCTCCCTTCCCTCAGGGCATCCCTGCTGCCAGGACAGGGATTGCCACACTGCTATAGAAAGAGGAAAACAAAACAAATGAAAAGGAATCTGCCCCAAAATAACCCCTCTGCCTCCTGGCACCATGTCAGCCACAGAAAGTTTTGTGAATTGGAGATGTTAGGCAGGAAAAGACCTATCAGTTCCCATCCGCTCTCCAGCCAGTGGGGTGGGAGAAGGAGAGGTTAGTGCCAGATTATCCCCTCCAGCCTATTTCAGTCAAGTATATTCAGATACGAAATTCTCCTTAGAACAAGTAGACAGAGACACAGCTCTCAACAGCCTCTGCTTTGAACACAGTAGCAGTGAGCTCTGTCACCCCTTCAGAGATCCATCCAGGTCTGATTCGGAATGGCATACATGGATGGAGCAATGAAGATTACAAAGCACCATGACATAACATCTGGTGTTTGGTAAGATCTAACTAAGGAAATAAAGATAAAGACTCAATATATTTGATTTGATTGTGCTAACCCATGACTTGCATGAGTAACAGTTCCAACCAGCTTGCATAAGCATTAAGAAGGAGTAAGAAACACAAAGCAGAGGCAGGTGTTTGTAATGTGGCTGGGGAAATGACAGTAGTACTACTAATTTAAACACATTACAAATAGTATTTTAAAAATCTACATTTAAGTGTAAAGATTGCAGAGGCCAGCACTCAAAAATAAAGGGGTGAGAAATGCATGTGCAGCAATCTAGTCTTTTACTCATTTCCCTTCCATCAGACCCCTGCCTATTCAGTACACCAGGCATCCTGAAGTGTTCAGCGAACGAAGACATCATCAAACTTTCTTCCGGCCCAGTGAATTAAACCAAACTCAGATTTCAATGTCTAGTTTTTCTCTCCAGTCATCCTACAGCCTGAGTTTATGGACAAGAGATTTAGTACCATCAGAAGGCTTGATGTTTTTTTCAAATGCATGTACTACGGAAGACAGTGATGCACATCTTGCCAGCAGATTTCACAGCTGTAAACTGACAGACGAGAAATGTCAGCATGCAGATATAATGAATTCTGATCCAGATTCCATAGGAGAGTGCTCCTGTGATTGCATATGCTTTTCCCAGCTTCAGCAGTGTTCCTGTGACCCGTCTGCTGTCACTCACCTACTTCCCCATCCCTCCTGCTATCTTCTACACCGTCTTCTTGTCTGTCCCTGCCATCCAGCTGCTGCTCCTCTCATGCTCTGAAACCTTATTGAGAGAGCTTTGGACAGGAACCAAAGGATACTAGCCAGGTGGGGAGGATGGAGGCAACAGTGATGAGACACATGATTTCATAGATTGCCATGTATGGTGGATTTCAAGGATTGGGGAACTTTGTTTCTATAACCATATTTTGAAATGAAAATAGATCTGCAGCTCTGCAGTGGGGAGGGCAAGTAGGTGAGATCCTCACAATTTTTGTGAACTCCCCTCCCCTTGACAGTAAAATGAGAAAGAATAAAATTGGCTACTTCCTGTGTGCCATCAGCATGCTGAGCAGTGTTCAGTCATGGAGGAAAACAGTTTCTGCACAGGAAGTTCAGACAAGCTGCGGCTTCCCAGCTTTTGGAGCGAGGACGTTCCCACTGTGTTCCCTGAACTCTTCCCTAATGGCTCTGCTGACACCTGTGCACATCCACTGATTCAATGTAAAGGTGAGGGCAACTGCACCAAATAAATGCAGGGATTTGTGGACAGACAACCCACCTAGTACACCTCTTCAGGCAGGGCTGGGTCATACAGAGCATACAGAAGGGACAAAATGGCCCAATAGTCATGGTGAGGGAGATGATAACCTGTTATGGTGAACAGGCCTAGAGAGGACTCAAGTATGTGGAGTCTCTCATCAGAAAGCCTCAGGGACAGTTCAGTCAACATTTGCCAGGAATACTATCCTGCTGGGACCATGGGGATGAATGGAATGATCTTCTAATCCTACCTTTCAATCCTGTGGCCAACCTAACTAAACTCAGGCACCAGTTTAAAAGGTAATCTGCACGATGCTCTTACAAGATGCTTGTTGAATTTATCTTCTCTTGTGTTTTAAAGAGTGTCTTCTAGCCTTAAGAAAACGCTGTTTGACATAGCTGGGGAAGTGCAGAGCTGAAGCCCAGTCCATGAGAAAAACCCTACTCAGCAGCAACTTTATTTTCAATTGCCAGCACCTGAAACTGGAAAGCTGCCATTCTCCTCTAATCCCAGAGCACAAACCAGACCAGCCTTTTCCCACTGCAAACTCCATTAAGATACCACCCTTGCTTTTTTCAGAAAGGCAACCTGAACTGTATCAATGAGCAGTCTGGTGTCCAGCAGAGAAGTGTGACTCATTCTTTCTTTGTCACAGTCACAAAAGCCACGATAGGACATGTTGCCCCTGATGGCAGGAGACAGGAGAGGATGACCCAGAAGGTCATCCTAGAAAAGCCTTTCTTCCAGTCCTGTGTTCCTTGTCGAGTGAAACTGAGAGAGAAACAATGTTTTCAATGTTGAGAGAGAGGATCAAGAGACTTGAATTTGTCCCTGCCTTGCCACTGACTGTGTAGGGTTTAATGTATCACTTCTATTACTTTACCTGTAAAACATAGGCTGTAAAATGCACTAAACACAAGGAAACTATAGAATTCAATGAATGGATAATTGTGTATCTCAGGAACAAAGTATACATTTATAATTAACTGAAAGGACCATTCTTTGTTACCACCAGCCTTTGTAAAGCAATTCAATTGCTCAGAAAGGCATATATGACACACAGTTAGCAGTACATATCATTAAATTATTAATTCATCCTATATGCCAGCATATTTATAATGTGCTGGTTGCTTTGGTTTCTAGGTGAGGAATGCACAGTATTGAACTCAAATTAATGAAATCAAATACTTTACACTACATACTTCTAATTAGAAATGCCACAGATGATTTCCAAAATGATATTGTTAACAAAACAACATATGGCTTGCCTTGTTCACAAGCTTTTCAATGCTGCAGTTGGTGATATAGTTTGGGATCCCCAAGACAAAAGATGTTACATAAATATCAATGCAGAAGTATTTCAACAGTTTCTGTCACCAACAAAAGCCCCAAGGCTTGCTGCATACTTAGCATAGTTGTTTATTTATTACTTTTACTATTTTTATTATCACTGTTTTTAAAAAGTCAAGTAATACAACATATTAATTATGATTACAGATTCTCTGATGTATTTCCTTTAAGATGGGAATTGAATCCAAATGACTACCTCCCAGTTTGGGTAATTAATTTCTACCTTCTCCCACTTCGTCTCCAGTTTCAGCTGGATATAATCTGATTATTCCCTTCCTTAAAAGACAACTCAAGTGCTGCTATGTACTATTAAATAATTGTCATGTTCGTCCCTAAGAATGACTGGATTTCAGCAGTGGGATAAGCAATTTCTATATTTTAGTCATAAACACTTTTGGCATATTTCCAATTAAAATAGTTACCTAAAGAGTTACTTTTCAAATATTTGCACTTAGTGATCCTTATCCCTTCTCTTTTCATTTCTTTCTAGTCCAGATGCCCTGGTCTAACTGGGAGGAGGGTTATGGAACTCAAAAATGGCTTTAAGCTACTTAAACACTTGAGTAATACTGGGGCTAGCAGGGGTCAGTTTAGCTCCTGGGCACTGTGCCAGTGGCATCACCCACCTGGGAGAGGGCAGAGCTAGGAGATGGGACCTGCAGACCTGAGCCTGCAGGGGCCAGAGGAAAAGAAATCGTCCACCAAACTAAGACTGGGAAGCACAGTTGTGGGATGAAAGGGCAGCAGTTGTAAAAACTGAAGATTTCTGGAGGCAGTTTTTAACCACTGGTTTGAGAATTAGCTGTGATTTCCACAGCCACATCTACCAAACTGGACTGAACCACCTCCAGCACAGAAAAAGCCTCTGGGAGGAGATGAAAAGTTTAATTAATTAATGCTTGTAAAATGCTTTGAGACCCTCAGATGGAACACACTAGAGAAGTAGAAAGACTTAATTATTTTTGCCATTGATATTATAGGGGGGATAACCACTTGTCATTGAGCTACTATAGTCCTTTCATTGTTTTTGAGTTGGATCTGCTCTGCATATGGTATTTGAGACTGAAGAACAGCTGGAGAGAAATGGTGAAATGATAATCTCAAGGATTTGGTTTGTAAAAACATCTTTTCAGAGATATTTGCTCAATGCAGTTAGATAATATTATGTCAGACCTGCCGTTAAACAGGAATCAGCCTGTGGCACAAGCACACCTTAAACCAGCCACTGAATTATGCCTTTGTCTCCTGCCACGGCAGTTCTTTTCCCCTTATTTCCCTTTATATGATTTTGCAATGGGAAACATAGCTATTAGCTAAATAGCAGCAAAATATTCATACTGAATAACCCCCTGAATAAGCACAAGGAGTTATTGGCTAGCTTAACAGGACAGGAAAACAGACTCCAGATCCTTTCACCTCCATGTCACCAGGTCCAGCCCAGTCTAGATTGATCGTTGCAAAAATGCCATTTGACAGCTTTTTGGCACTCTGGACAAAATGAATTGGGCAAGGGAAGGAT
Organism: Vanellus vanellus; assembly: GCF_965231255.1. Lineage (NCBI taxonomy): Eukaryota > Metazoa > Chordata > Aves > Charadriiformes > Charadriidae > Vanellus > Vanellus vanellus. The sequence goes on from NW_028126702.1 coordinate 49,015, forward strand.
GGAAAAATCTCAGCCTGAGTCCCACTGGGACAAGTATCAACACTACAAACGGCACTGCTTGCCAGCTCAGAAAAGAGGCCATTGCATTCCTCAGGCACATTACTTCCAGGAGGGCAGGAGGAATAATGTCAGGGCCATGTTAAAGAAACTTGCCCTGTCCTGCATGTACCTTTTATTCTCCAAAATTAATCGAGTGCCTTCCATCAGAAAAATGCCCACTTTAAAGAGCAGAGAGAGACAGTGGGTATCAGCCAGACAGGGAGAGTGTAACTTGCAGACAGGAGAGTGTAACTAGCTGCTTTTAGGAGTGTGCCTCAGGAAAGAAATGGGAATTACTGCTAGTAACAATCTGTTATAACACAGCGTTACTAAAATACTCCTGCACCTCAGCACTGTATCCATCCCTAGTTTGTTTGCTATATGAAGCATAGCTCATTTGGAATAAGACAGGGCTAGAGAGAGGAAGCTGACTCTCAAAGTTACAGTATCTTAGATGCCCTTGTGTCCTCCCTATGACACCTGGGCACTACCTTGTCCTTGACATATTTTTCCTTATGATACCCTGATGAGGTGCTCCTTCAGGTGTTCTTTCAAATGCTGCAGGCAGCATGGATCTTGCTGTAGTTGTACATGTACCTCATGTGATCAAGCCTGGATCTTTTAAACAACTATATTTGGCATGGCCGTGCGTGAGCCATGTGGTTCTGGTACTCTGAAGTAGGGGAGAAAAAGCAGAGCAGCTGAAACTTTCTGTTCCCTCATAGTCTGATGGCTGTGTTAGCTTGTGGTTGTGTCAACACAGTGACAAGGCCCATGTGTATAATATCGCAAAGAACAACAGTTATCATAGGGTATGTCACTACTACTTCTTCTGTTTCTGATGGGAATGCAGGACCGGCTCAGAGCAATGTGAAGAAGCAGTAATGCTGGTATCACTCAAACAGAGATTGGGATACTTCTCTCCCAAAGGTGGAATTGGCTTTGGCAGCTAGATCCAAAGCATAACACTGAGAAAAGCTGGGCAGATTTCCCATGAACCAAGAATTCGAATAGTGGCATGTCCTACAAGCACATGGTCCGGCCCCTTTCTCCTCCTGTTCATCAGGCAAGGGGATCACTGAGATCTGTTACTGAAAGAGAACAGAGGTAAGCGTTGCAAAACAATGGAACCAAAACCAAGGGCCTGAATTTGCAGTGAAGCTGCCCTGAACTTTATCACTTGTAATGAAGTGATAATCCACTTTCTGACATTCACTAGGAAGGTTACATGAGTGAACAGAGAGAGAACTCAGCTGATCTTTGTCCACATTTTTCTCTGGGATCCATATCTGATAAATGATGTGTGTTACATTGGTTAGACAGCCCTGTTTTTTTTTTCTATAAGGTGTAAGACCACAGCAGCAAGACCTCTCTGAAGTTTCTTGGTACTGCATAAGTCCAAACCCGAGCAATTCAGGACTCACTGCTTACTTGCATCTGTAGTGGTTTGAGTCCTGGATGAAATGGATTTACTCCTTGTAGGCTGACAGGATGGCAAAATTCACAGGTTAAAGTTTTGAAGCTCAGTCACAGGAGTAATAATCGGGCCTAACCAAAGTGCTGTCTAACCACCACCATGTCAGAAGGGGCAGAGGAAGGCCCCAGCCACATTCCTCAACAGGAGCACCTGGATGGCCACAGGTCCTTCACTGCCACATTCACATACAGGTGTATGACCCTGACCCAAGCCAAACTACAGTTAGACCCTTTTATTAGATGAAGAATTGAAGAATGGAGGAAGAAAGACTCAGATTCAAAAGATATTTAGACACCTAATGATGCAGATAGATGCCAGCTGGTATTTTCAGAAAATGCAGCTAAGAGATCAGTAAAAATCTGCCCTAAATCAGCCTACAGCCAAACAGAAAATTGCAGGGGTCGGAGACGAGGAGAGATCACTGCGGGAACAGCAAGCTGCTGTCAGCTGCTCCCTTGGAAGCACCTCAGTACACGCTCCCCTCCTTTGGTAAACGTGAGGTAGTGTGAGGCAGCTTGTCCGTCAACAAAAGGGGAATGAACTGTCTCAAGTTTAGTGTGGCATAAAGGAGTGTAAATGGATATGGTGCTGCTAGTCTCTGGATACAAAGACGACTTACAAGCAGAGCATTACAGTTCCTAGAAAGAAACCCAACAAACTCAGAAAATAAAACATTCTGACCTACTTTCACCTCCATTAACCTACTCCTTCCTTAAAAGCTTAAGTAGATACATTCACTTGTTGCTAGGCTCTCAGCAGCAGGATATGAAGTCCAGGGATTCCGGTTACACTCAGCAAAGGAGCGTGTTGTGGTGTCCTGGATACAAAGACCGTGTCTCTCACCCCCACATTCGCAAACAGGAGGACTGATAGCTTGAATGCTTCTGCTGCTCTCGGTTGAGCTCAACTTTTGTGAAAGCCTGTAAGCAGAGAGACGGGTCTCCGAGCACCCAGAACAAAGCCCACTAAACCTTCACGGGTCACAGCTAGGCCTTTCAGAGCTGGGGGCACCACTGAACTTTGGCTAAATCAGACAGACCAGCTCATTGGGAATGAGGATGATGATACGGTAGTGTCTGACTTACGAGGGAAATGGGTATGTAGTGGATGAAGGTGAGACTAAAAAAGCAAATGTACTTGACCTCTCTTCCAGGGTCCTCTGAGTACTTTCAACTCGCACCCTGTCTAAGAGCACTGGTGACCTGGCCTCAAAGATGGGAAGGCAAGAGGGGATGCACAGGATTTTAACAACAAAGTGTGTTTGTAGTTCCACTGGAGCTGAATCCAGGAAATGTCATTGTTCACAGCATGGGCCATGACCCCCGCAGCCTGCTTTGGAAGCAGTGACCTCTGCCAAACGGTGACAGAACTCAGCTCTTAGGTTCAGCGTAATCCTGACCTGCAGCTCCACCTTTTAGCCCCCAGCTTCCCAAATCGCTTTGACAAGACACTGAACTCCTGACCTACAGAATCCCCTTTTATTCCAGTCCTTATCCCTCTCTGTCTCCATCCATCATTTCATCACTCTGAGCTCTGCCAAAGCCACTCTCTGGATCTGTGACACCCTTCTTATTCTAATACTGAATATTAGTATTAGCAATACCATTCTCACCAGTCTGACCATTCTCTGTCTGACCATTGCCAGCACACCTCGACCCTGACAATGCCTGGTTTTGTTAGCCACACTTACAGTTAAACTACACCCCTCCCAATCTAAAGTGCTTCTGCTACTGCAGTTCAGGGCTCGCCCTTCCTCCAGCTGTGTTGATGCACCTCCCTCCTAAGAGGCTTTCAGCATACTTTATTCATAACGGCTACAGCCTGCAAAGATGCTGAAACAGGAAGCCAAATGACTGCTGCGCGACCTTGGGAATGCAAATTCCATGTGTTTGCGAAGTCAAAGCAAGCCATTTCCTTCCCCAGTCCCTCCTCCCTCCGCAGGCTTGCAAGCCACAGCTAATGGGAAAACACACAGGCACACACAAAGCTTTGTCGATGCTAATTGCCAGGAGCTGAGGCCCAGTCATCCTGTTGACTAATTTGTCAGCCGCTGCTGACTCAGCAATCTGAGGGGACAGTTTCTCTCAAGCACTCAAGTGCATTGGGAAGTAAATGGCTCTTATTGTTCTTCCTTCCCTTCACTCCTGTGTCTGTATTTGTGGATGATTCCTGCCCCAGGCTTGACCTTGGCTGCAGCAGTGACTGGAGGGCTGGGATTGCCATGGCTGGTGGGCTTAATTAAACCCTAATGGAAAGAACAGTCTCAATGGTGGTAGGAGAGAGAGGGGGAAATATGTGACCTGATCTGGAAATAGCATGTGCACGAGCAGGCCAGGGCAGAGAGGAGAGGGCTGACCTGAATGATGTGTGTTGTGTGGGATAAAGACAAGTGAGATCAACAAACTAGGCGCTGTCTGGAACAAATGTCCCTAAACCTGTCTGAAATATGCAGGGCTTCCTCACTGAGCATTGCCTCTGCCCTTTGCTTAGACAGCAGATCTGGGCATGAGCCCAGGTAAAAGTCCTCTGGTCAAAGGGAGAAACTGCTGCCGGTGAACCACAGATGACACAGGAAGAGGCGCAGGCGTCCCCAGGCCAATGCAGGAGAGCAGATACCTGCAGCGACTTCATGCAGAATGTGCAGTGCTGTAGAAACGTGCAACAGGCATCCCACACTCTGGCAATGTAAGGACCTGTTTGCGGAAAAGGTTACCTGAAAATGAGAGAAAAAGTAGAGGAAGAGACAAAAGACAGGGCCCTGTGGAATTCCCTTTTCCCCAGATCGTTCATGGAGACTGGTGCCCCAAAGGGTGCAGGTGGGACAGCCCATATAAGACATGCACATCTACCCCAATGCACAGCTGCCAAAAACATTTATGTCCCCTCACTGCACCACAGCTGCATAAGCCCATGCACAGTTCTACAGAGCACACACCTACACAGAGGAAGAAACGCTGCCACATGCTAACAGATATCCCATATGCATCCACTTATTTGTACATGGGGCTTCTGTATAGGCATGCTGGTGTGGTGTATCTCTGTCCTCAGCATACCCATTAGTGTGCCCAACTCTGCCCATGGGCCTGACGCAGTCCATCCCTGACTGGGTAGTTCTATCAGTACTGTGAACCTTTGATTCAGCTGATAGCAGCAGAACTGAATTCTTTCTTGGAGCCTGGCAAGCAGAGCGCATTTCTGCAGTCACTGCGGAGGGAGTGCTATGCATGCATAATACTTGTTGGCAGAACGGTACAGCCAGGGATTCTGTTGGAGTTTTGTCTGGAGCCGATTAAATAATTCATTATCAATAATATTGTGAATTTTGGCAATATTTTCACTGAATAAATATTCACAAATACATTTCCATTATTTAGCCAGCTTTGGCTCTGTCCCATTCCATTTAATATGCGGCTCTATCAGACTTTGCTCCCAGGTAGGAAAATAAGCTGAATCCTTAAGATGTGTGGATCCCAGTAAGTTTTAGCCAGTTTCGCAATCAGCAGGTGGCATTTATCTCTTATCTCAGTTGTCTCTGTAAGAAAGAGCTTTGCTATGCAATGTTTTTCTAACCAGTCTGGGAATCCCAAAGGTGTTTATTAAGAGGCCTTGGCATTTACAGTATGTACAACTTCTGTCTGTGCATTTCCTTTAAACTTTTTGGCTTGTAGCTTCTCAGAAATAGCAATTTTGCCTTTTTCTCTTTGACCTGTATGCCCTGCTGATTGTAAACAGACTATTTTGAAGAAATTACTCTTCTTTTGAAGAGTATCCTGCCTGTCAATAACATGAGTGGGTCCTCTGAAGATAGCAGGCATGTTTCTCTCAGGGTCATTGTTTTGAGAAATCCCTAGAAAACAATCGTTCTTCTATCTTTCTCCTGCTACCAAACCAGATATGAAATAAAACTTTGGAGGACAGTCCTATGCTTTCTTCTAAACATCCTCAGTATCGCCGGCTCTGTTCCTGATTTGCAGGAGTCTGGATCATTGTTGGGCTATTAAAGAATTTGCTTTTATTCCAGGCTTTCTGAAGTTTACCTTCTCCATCTCTTTCTGTCCATCTCAGTTTAGTTACAAATCTCTCTCCTCCTGGGAATTTCTCTGCTTTGCAGAGCCTGCATCCTTTTATATGGCTTAGACCTCCTGAGAGGTTCAGAAGTCTATAATGAATAACTCAAAAAATAATCATTCAGCTGCATAAAAATACTGAGAGACTCTAATTTCAATTGAGGACAAATCACACAAATGTGGCCCTTCTAAGCCAAACCCATTTTGAAATAGGCTATTCCAACAAATCACTGGAAGACTTTTTCAGAGATAAAAACCTTCTCACTTTCCAGACGTCTCCTTTATTAAATGCCTCCTCCAGTTCATTGCAATCTCTCCATATTAGGCATAATACCAAACACTAAAATATATCAGATAGAGAGAAAGATGAGAGTGATGAAGTTGGGATCTGAATTGCCACAGAAAATTAGTTTATAATGTTAAATTGGACTCGTGGCCACAGTCCCATAAAAGTGGATATTTATCACAGAGAGAGACAGACCCTTAGTCTTGGCTATACTCTATCCATGTATTAAGTCCAAGGACAGAGGTGGCCTTAAACCACCTTTGGTGTCACTAGTCATGGAGTGCTGGGTTCTCTGATGTAAATGAGAGCAACCCAATGAGTATCACAAAATAAGATGTTGTGAATCAGTCACATATAGACATTGTCAAGTCCCTTTGCCTTGGATGGGTACACATAGCCTAGCAGTAAGACATGTGCCACCGCACTTGTCTCAGTCTGGAGGAGTGAGATCCTCCAGAAGTCAGTCTAGGGCCTAGGCTAGGGACTCATCTATTCGCTACCACAGCACTGCAACGTGCACCTGCTCGACCAGCTTCAGAGAGTGAAAGCAATAAGCTCCTTAGACTGCTCTGTAAATCAAGGGTTAAAGCAGACCAGACCTGGAATACCTTTTATTCCCACTGCAAAACATGTTCCAGTTTTCCAAATAAATGCTAGCTTTTGTTTCCTTTCCCAAGAATGGAGGATGTTTCTCTAATGCATGAAGAACTCATGGAAAAGGAAAACCCTGCCTTTTTTATTTTAGTGTGGGTACTTTCACTTCATCTATGAAAGAAAATAGCTTCTTCAACCATCAGCTTCTCATGTGGAAATTATGATTGCTATCAAAAATTTGGAGCCTAACAGAGGGAAATAAGGACATGACCCTGAAATGCTACAGTCTCTACAGTCTCTTTCTCCTTCTCCCTTTTTTCTTCCCTTTGCTTCTTAGTCCAACATTCTCTTACTTTCTCTTTAGTAGGAATCAAGGATTTCAGTAACACAAATTTTAGCACAAAAGACACCTCCTGTAAAAGCTGGGTAGTTTGAATCCAGGGCTCTATACCTCCCACTTAGCTTCTATTTTAGCTACTGCTGACATATCCTTCAATCTTGGCATGGGATTAAGCATACAGGTTACCAGATGATTCTGTCCACTCAGTATAACACTGAATTGCTGGGTTACTACCCCTTTTCTTCTTCCACTTGAGTGAGTTACAGCCTTTCCCTTCTCCTTTTTCCACTTGCGATAGCTTATCCCAAAAGAGTTAGCTGGTGCATTGTCCCCTTCCCTGGTTGAGGAATGGGGTTGCTAAATTATATTCATAGGTCCCATTCTGCTCTGTGACTGTGTAAAGTTAAAGACCTTTCCTGTCTGAACAGGTTTACAAAATCCAGAGGTTCTGCTGCTGTTGTCTCCGTGCCTAGCAAAGTCTTGGGAAGCACAGGCAATAGCAGACCAGGCCCATCTCTGCATAAGGGACTTTTCTGAAGGAGGGAAGAGGAGCCAGTGCAATTCCTGTGGATTTAGGAGACAAGCAGGTGGCTTCTCATGAAAGAAAACAAGCATTTTCACTGGCAACTGCAAGGGCACTGGGCTTCACAGTCCCTTGTTCAGTACCTTGGCGTGAACAGAGAATCCTCAGTCTCCTGCCACTTCCCAAAGGGGCCCCAATGAATCACTAAAGAGTAATGCAAGCTACTCCCCCTTTGGATGACTGTGCTTCTGGTAGTGCAATGCTGGGGAAGGCTGAAGGGTCAGTGGGAAGCTCCCACGTGGTCCCACTTTTGGGCGGCAGCGCTGAAGCGGGGACAGCCATGCTGCACTGCACAACTGACTCATTTGTTCTACACCACCAACCAGTAGCATTTTGGAGGAACTCATCTAGGAGCATTATCTAGACACTAGAACAGCATTAAAACATGGGCTGCATTGGCACTTAAAGCCCCTTTTCCCCTCAGTTTTGTCTGAGGGATGGCTTTTTCCTCCTGATTTTGTCTTCCCCTCTTGCTACCCTCCCTGTGTTCCCATCTGGCCTGCTCTCTGTGGGACCTTGGACACCCTCTCACTGCCTCTGGTTTGCCATCTGGGGCTAGTAACACCAACCTCCATCCCACAGGGATGGGCTTGTGGGGGTGACATTTGGTGAATTTATGTCTACAAGCACTTTGAGGTCCCCTTACGGCCTTGCTAGAGAATAGGAGATGATTATTTTGATTACTGCCGTGTTTCCCACAGACCACTTCTGCTCAGGTCAGCATGACACCCTGCCTAAGGCTTTTGTGCCCTTTATACAGGGACATGATGGTTCCTGAGCAGAGCCTTCCTCACCCAGGTTATTTATTTCTGTATCAAGAGTTGCTGCACGCTAGGCTCCCTAAATCTGGCGCAATCCAGGAAGAGGTGATTCCTCCTCTGCCTGCCCTGCTCACAGCAGGTTGTCACCTACTCTGTGAACTGAGCCAGATGCTGTGCTGCAGCTCTGCTTTTACTCAGGGAATTACATGCTAAGATGGTTCCTCCTTCCCATCCCCCATATCTCCAGCCACAAAAACAAAAAAATGCTTGTGAGCTAATCCTGTGCAGAGACTTTATTAAATAAACACAACTAGTACTGGTGGCTTGTTTGTTTGGGGTTGCTTTTTTTTGCATTTGCTATTTTTGGAAAGCTAATCCTCTGGAGTTCACCCAGCGATTTCAGTCACCTCCAAATAACACTTACTAATAGTCTTAATAAATCCATCTCCTAAGCAGCAGCCACTACTGCCTGGCACTGAAGTACACAGAACACCTCAGCAGCTCTGCTTCAGCTGACACCCTTGTTTATCTTGATCATAAATGAAATGGAGCACTTGCTCCATACATTCTCAAATCTCCCTGAATGGCTCCTTTGGGTGGTGTGACTGAGCACATCACTGAGGGGGAAGGCGGTCAGGAGGTTGTGACTTGCAGGCTTCCTCTCTTCCTCTGCCCGGCTCCAAACCAGCTGCTGAGCACTTCTCACAAGGCTGCTCATGTCTGGGGTAAGAGAGCCATATTAGACACCTGTGTAGCCATAAACACTGAGAAACTGCTTGATTTCTGTTGAAAAAATAAATGTCCCCATCAAAATAATGGTCCTAATCAAAGCAGGGGAACGTGGGGACATGTTCTCCAAATTTTTGGTACTCATGGCAAGAGATGGGGTGTCAGGACATAGAGATACTGTTCTCACCTATTTCGTTGACTTTGTGTGTGAAGCTGGGACAAGTAACAAAAGCGGAGATCCATCAGGCACCAAGAATGGATCATGCATCTCAGTTCAAAGCTGTGAACCTAACTCTTCCTAGGTTCTGCAGTCTAATTTAAGGTCCCTGAAAACTATGCAGGGCTCTTGTTTTTAACATCGTATTTCCCCCGGTGCTTGCAGACCCTTATGCTTTATGGTGCTGAAGAGCTCAGTGCTGATCTCATGCTGAACATGCTTCCTCCACTTTGCTCCCAAAGAACTTCAAACTGGCACGCAAGTTCCTATCAAATGAGTCTTTGCACAGAGACTCCTTCAATAACAGTCTCCATTTCCTTCAAAACAACTCTGTAAGAGGCTCTGCTCTGCTCAAGTATTATTAACCCCTGGTGTTACTGATGGGAAAATTAAAGATCAGCATGAAATGACTAGTTTAAAGCAGACAGACCAGTGGGAAATCAGATACCAATGTGGAAAAAGGACTGAAGATTTCTTACATGTAGATCCTCGGTTTGCACAGATAGACCCCTTTGAAGTTCTTTAGTTTAACGATTTAATCACAGCTCTGAAATATCTGGATGATAGACATTATGCATATTACCACTTTAACTTGTCTGTATGCCTCATTTAGAGTGGTTGACACTAAAGGCAGCTTCCTTATTGTGCCACCGGTGAAATCCAGTGCTTGCCACAGTCTAGCTCCACTTTTTCTGACTGGTTTTCAGTAGTCTCTGTTTCACGGGGGGGAGGAAGCTCTTGGGAAAGATGCCAGGGTCTTGGCCTTGATTACACTAATTGAGAAGTGAGGTGGTTCCAAACCTCCGCCAACAGAAACTGATAGAGAAGTTTGTACCACTGATGCCCTGTAATACTGGAACTGGCACGGCAGGGGCTGGGCAGCAAGAGAGAATCCTATTTCTAATACAAGCTCATCCTTACTTACTGCCATCTCTTCAGAGTCAAGGCAAGGTTAAGCCAAACACTAAGAGAATTAAGAGGTTTGCAGGTTTTATCCTACATTAACCATTTGGCCTCACCCCTCCAAGGACCTGATTATGATTTTATCAGCTAAACCTTCTTCCAAGACCCTTGTGAGCCATTGGGGAACTACAGATTTTGGGGGAACTTATTTTTGTTCTGCTTCCCTGTGTTGTGCTGTCTGAGATTCTGAGTGCTATAGGCAGGAGCCAAATGGAGGGGAGAGATGCTAAACCAAACTGCTCACAGGAATTTGCTATGTTGAGACCCACAATGAGTTTAAAAGAAAAAAAAAAAAAAAAGGAAGAAAAGAAAGAGAAGACTGTACAAGAAACGCACTATGAAAAGGGGCCTGACTGTTTATGCAGGCAGGATAGATTACATTTAAAACATTTGTTATAGGAGCAAAAGTTTGCAGTCTGATGGGAGAAAAGGTAGAGAAAAGAAAAGAAACGACTGTGAAGAGAAGACAGAAGACTGTAGACAAAAGAGAGAGGAAGGAAAAGAAACAGTCTGATTTTCTTTTTTATTCATATTTCTGAATTGTGAAGCCCTTTGTTGAGTAAGACATAAACAAAACACAAGTTATCCCTACATTTCCTTTCCTGTTAGTGAATAGTAAAGGAAAATTAATCTGTGCACAGAAAGAAATGCAACTCCTACACTTAAAAGGGAAAAGACTGAGCAATGCAGACACCGAATGACAGATAAATATGGAGACACATAGATACATATGGGCATACAGCCACAGATACGCAGTGCACACAGATATGAAAAAGAAACAACACGATACCCATGTGCATGCAATAGATACCCCCCAGGCATTGTGAATAAAAGCAGCAATAAAATCCTTCTATTACGAGCATTTTGCACTACCAGACCAGCTTCACTGTAAAGCAAATAAAAAGCTTCTCCTTGTCAGAGCTGTGCTCCCTACGCCTGCCAGCCCGGCATGGCAGCATGCAAAGGCTGATGCACACTCTCCCTCTTCCACCAGCCTTGAGTGCAGACACCCAGCTCGGCCAAGGTCTGGCTTTGCTGTCAGAACTTTTTATGCGATAATAAAAAACTCAGCAAATTTCATATGGTTAAAAGGCTGAAATCAGTGCCTCTGACTAATCTTCATTTTCTATTTAAGCTCCTCTTCCCCGCCCCCCTTTCTGATTGCATGCTGATTACACGCAGCATTGCAAGGCACAAAAGTGAACTGTGTTTTAGCTCTGTGTACATGACTGTACAATCTCCCAACCAGACCAACGTGTGCTTTTCTCGATGACAACGTTGACACAGATCCCAAGTGTCGGGTGGCAAAAGCTGCAGCCAGTTTCCCATAAGTCTATTTCTGGTGCAATGCAAGTGCAGGAGTGGGGCTGGATGTATATTTAACTCCACATGTTTTAATCCAAAGAGGTCAGGAAATAGGAGCATGAATGCTCTTGTTGTGGCAGATGGGAATGTGTTGGATTGCCCACATTGTCAGGCAAGGGGCCCTGGGCCTGGAGGTAGTGCTGACATCATTGTCTCTCTCTGGGTTTTGCCTGGAGCTGCAGACAGAGAAAGCTGTGCAGGCAGTAACCCTTTCCTGCCTCAGCTCCCATCTAGCACGCTCTTCCACAATCTCTTCTTTGTCACTGTTTCTGCAGTCCCAGCCAATGCAGCCTTCAAAGAAAATTGCTTTGGGCCTGCTTAGGCTCTGATATTTCCCTTCCAAAAGAAATAAATTGTATCAGCTCTTGGGGGAGAAGGTTAAACGTAATGGGAGTATGTCACCTCGGCAGTGGAAAAACACAAGCCCCAAAAGAAAACCTTGGCATTTATCATTCAAATACACAGATAGGAGTGCACAAGGACACAAACCTTCTGCTATAAACACCCAAACCTAAGTAAATTTAGGAACTACATAAAAACTTGACATTTAAATACCCTTGACTCAATCATATAAACCCAGGAAAAGGAACAGGCTCCAGCCTCTGCATCCTTAGCACTTCCAGTGGTTTTTCTTCAGGTAATAGCTGAGCCACAACCAGCCCAGTTATCACTGTGCTCTGCTCCGCAGGCACCCCTGTGTCTGACCTCCTCATGCTCCCCTTTCCCCCACCTGCACAACCTGTCCCGGACACCTCAGCAGGTACCCACAATGTCACAGGAGTTAGCAACAGCTCCCAGGGAACTCGGCACAACAGAGGATCAAGTGTTAGGTCTGCAGAGAGGCAATGCCAAGGGAGTATGCAAAATAAATCCTATAAATCCAAAAAGTCAGAGCACACATAAATATCACTGTGCTTCCATGTATTGCTCCATGGCTTTTAGGCTGACAGTTTATCTCCACCGTCCAGACTGATGTAACAGCAGCAATTTGGAAAATCTGAACCTGAAACACTCATTCAGTAGCTCTTGGGAATCTTTAAAAGCCCCTTTTCCTTGTACATCAGCCCTTTTCTTCACCATTCTTCTCTGTGGTGGCATGGAAACAAGCCATGAAAAAAAAAAAAGGATTTTGCAGGAAAACAATCTGATTCTGTATTTGCACTTTTCCACAGACAGCAATCCCCTAACGATTTGGGGTCATTTTCTCTTGCCTGTTCATTTTTATTCTGGCAACAGAAAAAAGATCCTTAAAAAAATACTTGCTCACTGTTCAAATAACAGAGAGGGACTAACTCCCCTTGCCCCAGTAATGCCAGAGAATCCCACAAAGCACACTGACCTCTCCTTCACTCCCCCCTGTTCTGCCCAGGGATTACAGCAGTCTCAATACAGGCTTGTCCATGCATGGGCTGTGATTTCCAACCACTGCAAGATCTTTTATGAATGTAATTTCAGCCTTATCCACATTTCCTGACTTCTCTGTATTCCCATCAGACTTTTGATGTAAAAGTAACCGACATGGTTAACTCTTCAGAGCAGGAACTTCACATTTTTACCTATCTGTAGATGACCGTAGAGCAATACTGTGTTATAAAAGAAATAATAATTTTGTGGTGTGTATGTGTTGGTGCATTGAACTACTAAGGGGAGTATAAGGAAGAAGTCAACAGTGGTTTGAAATACAACATTTTTAGGGGTTTTGTAGCAGGATTTGTGACACTGGGAAACAAGACAGATCCCATCTCACCTGCAGCTCCTCTGCAGTATAAATTAACCACTGCCTGAACTCAGGGCTAATGCATTAACTCTTCACACACACATCCTCCTCAGCTCCATGCGGGAAGAAGGGCAAAGGCAAAGCATATGCTGCTACCTGCTCTCTGAGCAGCATTGCTGCTGGGACTGTGGCAGCAAATGCTGTTCAGATGTAGTACATCACTTTGGCTCCTTCCATTCTGCTGGGATCCACATTAACCCACAGGTTGGTCAGAATTAGAGGAGTAAAAAAGTAAATTGGGGACCACTTTCCGGCCCTGTTCTCCTAAGCTGCAGCAAATGCAAATTCAGCCATCTTGAACTCTGTTCCCATCTGTTTAATTTGTTGTAGAGCGGCATTTACATGACGGTATCCAATGAATGAATCCAACATATTCTGTGTAACACAGTTTGGTGACGCAAATGTACAGGTCCGATGCTTGTATGTATGTATGTATGTCCAATCCTTGCTATTTACACATAGACGATATACGTGCATTGAACATGGTTTTGGTTTGAATGTTTAACACAGATATGTCCAGACCCCTCAGGTGTCTTCTCCAGTGCATGAGACAGCTCCAGGGCCTCTGATGGTGGCTGGGTCCATAAGGTAGGAGGAACTTTAGCACTATACTAGGACCTGGGGTCTGCCTTTTAGCAAGACCCATTTGACCACAAGGGGTCTTGTGCCTGCACATCCTCTGGCTGAAGCACAGCATCATGGCTTCTCTCCACACCCTGTACCAGGCACGGTCCATGAAGATAACTATTGATTGTCCACATCCTCAGGTGATGGAGTAGAAGACAGGCTATTAGGAGATGTTAAGAGTGCCTTGGCTGCAAAATAGTGTGAGACAGGAAAAATGGTGTTAGTCTTGCACTCAGTGTCCAACTTGATAGGTCTCCATTAGGTGGCATTGGCAAAACCTCGTAAATCTTAGGGATGCCCAATCAGCTACAAAAAAAATCTCTGTGAACTCAACAGTCTTCCTTTCTAAAGTCCTGTCTTAAGCAATTTGACAAATACCACTCCACAAACCTTGGATTTGGACTGCAGACCAGGCCAGCCTGATTCAGTTGCCTTCCTTTATCTGCTGCCACGAGAGGAGTTTATCCCATTCCCCGGGGCTCAGGGCAGAGAGCAGCAAGCTACACACAGCCCCCGTGAGTCAGCAGTCGCACAAACATAGCACCCCGCCATGTTCAATGTCAGCTCTGCTCTGGGGGCATGAGAAGAAACCCACCATTCCTGCAGAGTGGATGTGCATATGCCTGGGGCTTGTGCGAGCGTTTCAGTAGTTTGCCTTAATTTATATGGTGCGGGTTTCTTTATGTGTGAATCGACACGCAGAAAAGCGAGGAGCAGTTTCTGCTGGGATCACCAGAGGGATTTTTTTGCTAGGAAAGGGTTAACCGGAGTGCCCTTGCTGAGCTCCGTGTCTCCTTGCATTCCAGGGTAAATGGTGTTTTGCAGAGCTCGGTTACCTATGGCAACAGCGGAGAGGAATATTGCAGGCGAATCTTCTGAATCACAGGATTTACAGCCCATATGTTTATTCTGCAGTGAAACACTCCCAGCCCTGCTTCTGATTTGAGCTGGGAACCGCGAGAGGGCTTTGCAGAGCCATTTAAAAGGCAACGTGAGCTGGAAGCCAGGCATTTTTAATCAAAGGCCAGGTTCAAAAAAGAAAAACACAGCAGAATCAGAGGAGCCTCCAGAATAAGCCCTACTGTCACGAAGCATACCTGTAGTCACATGCCGCCACCATTAATAATCTCCATATAATTTTGTGGCTACATAATAACTAACTTCCCTATTTTCTAGCCTCAGACTCAGTTCTTGCGCAGCCACCCTGGGCAAATCAGCAACATGAGGTGGCTCTGAAGCCGGCACAAACACGGTGTTCTACCTTTTACTACGTTCTAAAGTACATCGCTGGTACCATCGCCTGTCCCCTTGGCCTGAGCAGGCTTTCGGGGGCTCCCTCTTGAGCAACACCCGGACAGGGTACTGCCCCGTAGGCTGCAAGTGTAAATTAAAGCATCTGCTGCTTTCAGACATATGCATGTACTACTGACTTACAGATCATTGTATGGATGCTTTTCATTATGGCTTTGTAAAAATTTCAATAGGATTTTTTTAAATGATCACGACTGGAGAGAGTGCTTGAAGCCTGTTAAGTATATTTATGGCATCATTTGAAAAACAAGAGTACAAATACAAGCTTTTACATATAATTTTGAAATACCAATGGTTTCGGTGGACTAACTGCATCTCATCTCATCCCTTCTGAGGAAATAAGCAGTTCCAGGCCTGGCTAAGCTGTGGTGGGGAGATCATGTGGGAATTCAGGAAGCTAACGGCACAAGCCAAGGGGCTGTGGTTGAATGCTTGAGCAAAGATTCATTTCACCTAACTCTAACCCTCCGAAAGTCAGGAATCTGGTCTCGGCTCCCTCTGTAGTCAGCAGAGATAAATTCAATTGTTCAAAGACAACTCATCACACCTAAAAGAAATACCTGCGCCGCTGAGCGTGTGCATGCAGGTGCATCTCGTGGTACCGGAGACAGTAATGTGATCCCGGTACAGGCTGAGGGCAGGTCACTGTAAACACAGCTAGACGCACACAGCAGACCAAATTCATGAATTCACGTGGAAATGTCCAATTTATACTCTTCTCCCTGGAACTTGAATGCTCCCATATGTTGCTACTTCTTTACTAAGAAATTCACAGTGTATGCTACATATTAATCTAGTCATCTCCAAGCTTGAAAGGAAAATGCTATTCTAGCAGAATGAGGAGCTGGACATTTTGCAGGAGTCCGCTACTCGTTTTTGAAAGCACAGAGACAGGTCATTGCAAACTGTACTTGCTGTAACCTAGGAGGAATTTGCCTTGCTGATAAATATTTAACAGTCACGAAGGACTGATCTGCGATGCCTTGTATGGACACCCTTTCAATGGGTTGAAAGCAGTACATGCCATTTTTCAGCGATACAGTTCCAAATATGCAATTTTTTTTTTTTTTTTTCAGAAAGGGAAAAGGAAAGCAAAAATAAGATACAAAACAGTTGAATCACAGTGCTTCTGTGTAAGCCCTCGGAATTCAGAAATGGGCACATCTGTTTAACTTAGATTTTTGTTCCATTTGGCTAAAAAGAAAACATTTACTTCTTCTTACTATTTTTCTTTCCCTCAATTTAGAAAAGAAAACAGAATTTGAGTTTATTGATCCAGTAAAATTTATTTGGGAAATTGCTTTGAAGCTGTGGACTAAGATAAACAGTAATTCATAATATATGTAGCAAATGATCATGCAAATCACAGAAAAGGAGAGAGAGGAGGAGAGTGGGAGGAAGAATTCATCCCTTAGACAGAAAATGAATGGGTCTTTAAAATAGGAGAACTGGCAGGGTATCTGCCTGCCTATCTGTGCATTGCTTTTTTAATGCACCCATCTATTGTACACAACCATCAAATACAAAATTAAAACTTGAATTCGATTTGCCTATTCATCATTCCCAGGTTCAGCTTTTTTGTTTGTTTGGGGCTTGTATTCAAGCTCTCGTTACAGTAGGGAGATCTGAGAGGCAATGGGGTTTGCATTATGCAGTGAAGTCACTCAGACTTCAGATGATTTTGGACAGATGGAGGGAGGGGGTCTTTCTTTTCCCCTACAAATCAACCCTGGAATTTGCCTCCCTTCTGGCTGAGGCTGTAAGGTTTTAGAAAAAGAAACAGCAATTCTGCTTGCAAGAGGAATTTTGCGTGGTTGAGGAGCGGAGGGTAAAAGCGATCTTTCCCAAAAACGCATGTGTTCGCGCATGTGTTCGTTTCTCATTCTCCACCATTTCCTGAAAACAGGGCTTGGGGAAAAAGCACACACACATAACATTTTTCCATTAGCAGAGCAAGCGGGGGAAGGTAATGGGTTGGGGGGAGGGGGTGGTAATCAGAGATCTGCTTAGTCTTCATAGAAAGAAAAATGCCTGGGCGCCTGCTTTGCCATAAATTGCATCTGGTGGTTGGAGCTACAGCAAGTTATTAAAGCGACTGCATTAAAGTCATAATTCAGCAGGTCAGCAGCACGCTCTGCAACCCCTCCTCCATCATCCCTCCCAGCCCCATTTTCTGAAGGGACCGAACACCGGTGGCCAGAATCGGCGCCTGCTACCGCACTTGGTGGCTTTTTCCCCTGGGAGGGGAGAGAGAGGGGAGGAAGAGCAGGTGAGCTCACACTACTGAGGAAATTTGCTTTGCAGAGTCACGGGGAGATGGTGCTGCCCACCCAGGCCTGGCCATACAGGAGAAATCCCGCTTCCCAAATTTAGCCTTCCCCACACAGCAGCAGGGTGACTCCCAGGCTCCAGGTCCCCTCATGCTCTGCAAATCATTCTCCGGCTTCCTCGCTGGGCTGGGAGAGGCAGGGGGGGAAAAGCGAGATGTCAGCGTACCTCGCGGAGAGGGTTGAAGGCAGAGGAATATACGCTGCTCATGCCCGATCAGACGGAGGGACGGGAATGGAAACTGCATCCCACAAACCCCAAGATGGACGCCAGAGCGGCTGGAGCAGGAGCTGTAAACAGCCAGCTTAGCAGAAAGCTCTCACTATCGGGGTCAGAAGCCGGCTCGGAGGAGGCAACATTTGTCTCACATTTTGTGTTAATGTATTTGAGCAGCTCCCTGCCTCACTGCTACAACGAAAGCTTCCTTCAGATAATAGCTTCCATTTCATTTTCCTTTATAAAAAAACCCAGGCACATACAACATTAGTGCTAAAAGGTTCAGGAGTCCCCAGCAGCTTTTCTGATAACAAGCTTGTGCACGTGTGATTAAAAAGAGACTTGTAGCAGAAGAACCCCACAAACCCCCAAACTAAAGGAAAAGCAGATTTTCACCTCATCGTCCCAGAATCCTCTAAAAGCAGTGATTTATTAAAAATCAAGATTTTTATTTTGAAGTGAATCACCTTGCAAAGATCCTTCTAAACATCCTCAAATGGGTAAGGTCACTGTGATTGGGGATTGGTCACTTTTTGTTGATGTGACCTATTTCTCCCGTTTCCAAGGGGACTGAAGTGCCCTGGAATCACCTTTGCACCCTCAGAAAGCACTCTGGGGCTCTTTTTTTACTGGCCTGGCTATGGGGAGCACAGCAGACCACAGGGTGCCTTCCTTTCTTCAGATGCTAAATGTTGTCTTAATGAATCTAAGGAGGAACACTGATGATGAAACTACTGAGATGACAAATAGGTGCATGAGGTCACCCAGCAATGCCAGCTGAAGAAAAATGCCAGGTTTTCAATGTATGTTCATGGATGTGAGCCTAGAAAACAGCACGGAAGAGGGAAAAAGCATGCACACTTCTATTCCCCTAGCAGCAAAGATTCCTTGCTTAAAACAGACATGCAAATGTGTATTTTTTCTGCAGATTACATAGTGTTAGAGACACTCTGATTTTTCCTTCTGTTTTTCACTAGCGGTATAAATACGTACCTCGCAGAGACTCCAGCAGAACACTAGGGGATGGGTTTCTTCTGCTACCCAGGCTCCACAAAATTGTCACACAGCTCCCTTGATGCAAAGCCACACTTACACTCACAACTATGGAGAACGAGTAGAACATGCCACCGCCTTCTGGGTCAGGGTTTTTTATTCCCATTGAGATTTTATTATAGGCTTGCCATTCTCTGAGAATTAAATCCGCTGCTTGTCTACAGAACAGATAATGGCAGGGCAAGCTTCCCACATCACTGCCTCCTGCCAATGCGGCTCAGCCCTGACCTGGCTACCATTCATGACTGGACAGAGTAGAGTTCATTCTCCGTATCCCATTCATAGCCACTGGCCTTTGCAAACAAGGAGTAATTTAGAATCCAATTTGATTATTTTTTTCAGAAGAGAAACCAGCCAGTAAACCAAGCAGGAACTGAGCTGTGAGCCACTAAAATAATTTCGAATAGATTTCTTGTATACAATGTATTTGATTACTGGTAACCCAAGGAAAGTCAAGAATGAATAACACAGAATTAAAATGCGAGTGATCCCGTACCCACACGGAGCTGCTCCAAGCTTTGTGTGTGTGGCATTTGGCGGGGCCACTTTGGAAAGGAAGCACTCCTGTCACTGCAGCCTCACTCTCTAGCATTTACTACTGCAGTAGATTTTTGTAGCTGAGGTGACCTAAGCACGCAAGAAAAGTAAGCATGTCATGGGAGAGCTTGTATGGCTGAAAGCTCGTCTGTATTTTGCAAGACTAAAAAGTTGAAAAAAGATATTGCCTCTGCCTACAAACCTCGCCCCTCATAGCTTGCTCCTCATTCGTGTTTGCACTTCCAAGAATGCAGCAGTTCAGACAAGCGCTAGGCATTACAGCTGCGATTGCTGTATTTATTATTCCGGATACCACAGCAATGAGACAGACATTCCTATGTGAGGTCTACGATTTTCCCCCAAATGCGAGGATATTAGTCAAGCTCACATCACAACGTGAAAATAGTATTCCGCCGTATTTCCAGTGTTATTTCCAGCAACAAGGGGGCAGCAGGGAGCCTCGAGCAGACCTCGGAATCAGGCAAGAGCAGACGGGCTTCAGCTCCTTATTTCCAGCCTCCTTCGGGCAGTGATGGAGGAAAGCCCACTCCTTGAGGAGTGTGATACAGCCAAACCCCAGGAGAATACGTGGCCTCTTACTGTGTTTCTCACACAGACGGACTGGGAGTGTCCTGCTAGGTCTCTTCAGTATCTCTCATACTCACTTCTAAAAAATCTTGACAGTACAAATCATCTTTCTTCATTTAGCCTTTATGCTGTTTCAGTGGACTCGAACAGGACAAGCCAGGCTCCTCAGGATTTAGATTGTCAAGATGTCAGTTGCTGATCTTTCATATATAGAAATTTACTTTGCAAATGTACTGGGTCTCACAATTCAAGTGGGTTTTGGGGTAGAAACCACCATTTAAACCTGCAGGTGCACCTGCACCAGTGGGACGGAAGAACCACGAATGTAATTTCATTTTCTACAGGATTCACCACAGGGAGTATCCCTAGCAAATTCTCACCCCTCTGGCTGTAGGGGTGCTGGCTGTCCGCCTTCCTTGCAGCCAGGTGTACAGAAATCCATCCATGGCCATCCCTCTATGTCCTCCCCTGAAATGCCACACGGAGAAACTACTTGCAAAATGTCCCTGGCGTTTTGGAAACATTTAGTGTGTACAGCTGCAAAAAAAACTACTTGCGGGGGCATTACAGACATGCTTGGGAAATGCACAAATGAAAGGCAGCATGTGTTTATTCCTACTGTTCAGACAAAAATGTAGAGTAATATTTGAGAAGAAATTTGAGGGCAGCTCCGCTACAGTTTAGGCAGATTGAGAGCTGCTCTCCTTCCCTGCAACAGGGCTTCTCACTAAATCACAGCAGCTGTCCCTCCAGCGCCAGCAGCAGCCGGGAACACAAGGAACCATTTTTTCTCTCTTTCCAACGCGGAAGCAACACAGGAAAGTCACAGAGCAGCACTGAGTCAGGGCTCTGCGGCACAGTAAATTTCTGAGGCTGCCTGGTATTCTAGGCACATCCTTACGGCAATAAACTCCTCAGCATCATATCCCAGTCAGGAAAGAATCTGGAGCAGCTAAAAATACAGCCCCTGCATCTCAAAAGCCTGCACACAGCAAACTGCTGCCTGTGACCTCCGCACCCTCCTCTCCCAGCACACACACCCAAGGCAGGTGGTGATCAGCCTCAGCCCTCAAGGCAAGGATGAGAGAGAGCAGTATACGTGGTGACCGGTGTTACACACAAACTTCGGATTAAACCTGGGCGTCTGGTAAGAAGGCACATTTCTCTGTGCCTGGCACGTGAGAAAAGACAGGTGAGGTCTGCATTGCCTTGGTGTTTGAGGGGTGATTATTTCTCATTTTGCTTTGCGTAGTGAAACACCCCAAAGATTCTGGCATTAGCAGGCACTATAAATCTCGAGGACACCACAGCTGTGACTGGATTATTTATAGCTCTGCTTTTACATTACCAGCTCCAAAACATCACACAAAGAGGAAGGTAATGAAATCTCCACCTCTCCAGCCGTTGCTCTCTAATCTGAAACGGCATTTCCAGGAGCCATTTTCACTCAACCAGGGAGTCTAGGAACAAACACGTTCTCACCCTCCCACTCACTGTCAGACAGCTCCACAACTGGCACACACGTACACAATCACACACACATTTATTCTCTGCATTTCTCACCGAGAGATACAAAAAGTCTCATGCATTTGCAGTTTATCACATGCAAACATACACATCTCTCCCCTTTCAGTCACGCAAATACACAACCGCAAACGCATTCTGGGTTAAATTCTATTTTCACTTATGCTATGCAAATATCAAAGCTGAATACTTCCATTAAGATAACAGATTTACAACTGTGTAACTGAGATCAGAATATGGTGCTGACTCTCTCATACATAAATTTCCATAGTTGCTCCTGAATTTGTC
Organism: Vanellus vanellus; assembly: GCF_965231255.1. NCBI lineage: Eukaryota > Metazoa > Chordata > Aves > Charadriiformes > Charadriidae > Vanellus > Vanellus vanellus. The sequence continues at coordinate 70,685 of NW_028126702.1, forward strand.
TTTTTCCTCAGCCGCCTCTCTGTGCATTAATCATTCAACATTTAAATCAGCCATCCACTTGCTTCTTTTTGCTTTGTCAATGAAAATTGTTCAGCATTAATTATAAAACTCATTCTCTACTGAGGTTTTCTTGGCTTTTTTTCATTAGTGGGTGGAAGTGTCAATTTACAGTCATCTTGTTCTGTCTTCAAAAATACCCTCTGTACCAGCTATACCGCAGAACACATTCTCTGTGTGAGAGCGCCTGTGAATGTGTGTGCGAGCCTGTGAACGTGTGAGCTTGTGAATGTATATGCAAGATTGGGAATGCATGTGCATACATGTGCATATGTAGAAAAGATATGGAGATTGTGTTTGAATTAGAAAGGCTAAACGTTTCTCAGGCTCTATTTTACAGTTGGAATTTTAACCACTTTCTGAATCTAAAGATTTCCATCCTAGTGATACAGACGATTTCAGGTTACAAAGCAAAGAGTTTATGGAAACTGCAAATGTGTTCTAAATTGAGTATCTTTGGCAACAACAATACAATACAGATCTAATTTTACATAGTGGTAAAACCTCTCCAGATTTGCTGCCATATTTTATAATCAAAAGGATTGGACATTTCTGGTTCACCACCCTGTGCAATCCTGCAGTACAATCCCAATGTGAGTACCGCAGTGCACATGGTAAGATAATAAACCAGTATGCAGTAGCCAACAGCACATCACAAGGCAATAAAACACAAAGGCTAGGGGATTTGGTTTAAATGAGAAATATTTTAGTGCATGGACTGAATACAGTAAGGCGGAGGCTGACTAAACATGTCTTTGCAGGTATGATTTTCACAATTGTGAATGTTTTACTCCGTTACTACAAAGCAGAAACTACACCAGCGTTTCCAATCTTTTCATTATGCTGGGATGCTGCAACCTATATTTAACCCAAGGGGAGGGATGTACTCAAGAAACAATTCTCTCCTTGGCAATCATTTCTCTTACAAGTTATATTATATAGAAACGTTAGACCGCTTTAGCTGCCAACCAGGGATTACAAAGGGGGGGGGGGGGGGGGGCGGGCAACCAGGGGAAAGCTGTATCTCTCTGCAAAAGTGTATTGTGAACCAACATAAGATCTGAGTCAAGAAACTAAAGTAATCTCCAAGGCAACAACAAAAAGATGAGCAATGCAAATTCTTTTTCCCTTCTGGGATTCTGGTACAAGTTTTTCCCGTCCTAGTACAGTTAAGGTGCCATCCCCTCCATGCTTTGTGGAAAGCAACGGTTCAGGTAACCGGGTATGTGATATGCCGACTCTCTGTGCTTCCCCTGGGTCTGAATTCTGTCTGGGCTGGTGGCCACTGAAATACAGCGCCTGTTCTGTATGCTCTGCACTGCTGAGATGGACTTACAGTTTCAGTTCAGTTTCACTGAACTGCTGCCCACCACAAACCCCTGCATTGCAACAGGCAGTGATTGCCTCAATTGCAGAAAACACCCAAAGTAAAACACTCAGAAAAGAGATCAAGAATGGAATCAATCTTGAACACTAAACTGGGGAGGAAAGGGAAGCTGTCAAGAGGAGGAAGTTAATATTACCCAAGCTATATACATTCTGTGAAAAACAAGAAACCTTCAATCTCCAAGACTATCAGGCAGTGCTTTTCACTCCTACTGAAAAATTGGAAAATAGAAAGTGTCTTTTTACTCTATGATGGAATGAAAGTAAGTAGAAATAACGGTATTTAGTCAAATAACAGAGCACCTCTCCAATCTAACAGAAGTTGTGCTTTAGCTAAACACTCTGAGAGTGAGCTGGGAATACAGCCCAGGGTTTGGGTTTATTTATTTTGTACAGAGCTCTGCATGTGCTACTCTGATGAGGTTAACACACAAACAAAGAGGCAAGACACTCAGTTAGTCAAGCAGTGCTCTCTCTCCCACTGATAGAAAAAGGTAAGTTTGATTCTCATTTACATCAAAACCATTTTGTACGCCTGGGAGCAAAAAAAGAGGAGCTCAAAGTCAAGTCTGCATTAGGGAGCACTTCTCTGGGGAAGGTAACGTGGGAAAGCATTACAAATGTAGTCAGAGTTTATACAGGTGAGCCATGCTTCTGCCGTATCAGGAGCAGGCTCGCTGGGTGAGGAGACTAAAGGAGCTGTGGCACCGGCTCTCCCATGGCTCCCCACGCAGAGCACAGGCTTCCAGTCACATCATGCAAAAGTGCTTTTCAACCCTCCTTACCTTCCCCTCCCCGCCTGCCGCTATACCTTCCTATGGAAAGTAAAATTTACTCCAGCTTGTCTCCCTTTCTCAAGTAAAATAACCTATTCCAAGAAAAGCACGGGTTTGCCATTATAAACACATTGACACCTGAAATTCTTACTAGCAAAGCTATGCTGGTCAGAAATCATCTGATATCATACTCATGTCAGCAGGGCTGTGACAAACCTGCCCTTAAATGGACAGAAAGGTATTTTGTGCCAAATTCTAATTTACACCCATTAGTCTTTACAGTTCTTGCCAGTGTGAAGGAACCTTGGAAGGAGCATTTACCATACCTGTTTTGACCCTGCTTGCACTTCATACTAATGTGAATGAGAATTTGGAACTGTGAGTCCATATGTGCCTCCAAATTGCTTGCAATTTTTCTACATGCTTATTTTAGTAGTATTTGTCACCCATGTGTATGCAAATAAAGCTTGCAGAGGAGTTCTGAGTAATAGGGAGAAAAGAGCCTACCACTGTTTATTAGACTACAGCTGATGCCACAGTGAAAAATGCTATTGGTAATTTTAGTTCCCATCCTCAGGGACACTTCCTGCCCTTCCACATCATTACAAAAACTGCTGGTGACAACGCATCCGATCCCAGTACTGAGAGCTCCTCACAGAGACCATAACAAAACAGGATCTTGAGCCTGATTTTTTCTTTTTCTGCTAATCTTCCAGGTCCAGATCTTCCTTCTCTTCCAGATCAGAGGTGAAACACATGACATGGCAGAACAAATGAAGCTTTTCTATCCCTTGCCCATGGTCTCCTTCTCCTAAGGTCACATAACTCCATTCACGAGAACTGTCAGTCCAATTCCTTTCATAGCCATGAAATTATCTGAAAGGATTTTTAATGCACTTAGATTTTAGTATTGGATTTTTACACTTTTCATCTTAGGTTTCATTGTCTGTTAAACCACCTTAGACTTCGAAAGTCACATTTCCTTCTGAGTGATTCTGTCTTTTTCCACTTGGCAAGTGTCACAGTTTTCTGTGATTTTCTTATGGCATTTAAAGCAACAGGATGCCTTTTATCTCTCTGGGCATTCACATATTGCTCATTTCTCTAGAAAAATGCACAGCTCCAGGGTTACTGCCCCTGCAAAATCATCCAAAGAAGCCCACCTACTTCATCTGACCTCCAAAACTGGTGACAAATTTTGCTTTTTCCTTAAGTGAAAATTCTGAGTGATTCAGATACATAGATTCAAGTTTTTAGCCACTCTACATATTAGGGATATACTAAATTTGAATGAAATCATTTGCACATGTGCAACCTACATTTATGCATGCAAATCAGGCAATTAGGTACAAAATTACCTGATTTGCATACATAATGCTAGAACCGAGCAAGTAACATACAACAAAAACATATTCTATTAATATTATTTTCTTCTGTTCTGAAATTAGCTGCAACTGGATTAGGAAATACTCAAGATTTTCATCACTCAAAATGATTAGTCTGTTTGATGAACATTTCTAGGTCTACTGATGTACTGGCTAATTACATATATCAAATGATATCGATTTTGTACCATGTTTGGTAACTTGCCATGAATTTTACAATAAAATGTGCAATTCCACCTTTTTCACATTTAGAATTTGACTTAAAATTCATTTGCACAAATAAATCTTGAGTGCATGAATATTAAAGCATCGCAACACAGGTGCCCCAAAAATTTGCTTTTGAATTCAAATATTAATTGAATTTTTTTTGCTGTTTGTGCAATCCAGCTGCATTTCTGTGCCTACAAATATGGAGCTGCTGTAAAAGCAGCTGCATAAGTAGAGAAAGAAGCCAGTGAAAACAGAGTCTGTGGAGTCTGGAGGATATTTCCTACAGGACTGCAGTTGTAAGCAGACAGGTCACACCTCATAGATAATGAAACAAGAAGTTTTCCCTTGGCACAGTAACGCCACAGGGGCTGCCTTACTGGAAGGTAAGTGCATACCCTGGGAGGGCTCTGGTGACACCCTTGACCCTGACCTCTCCTCTCCAGTGGCCCTCTCTGCTTCCAACTGCCTCGCTGCTCTGCACATGTACCAACACACTTCTTTTGGTTTGCTTCCCCTTGCTGTGCTCTGTCTTGCTCAGAAGGCAAATTCCTCAGGCACAGACCTGTCCTATTTGTCTACAAAGTCTTATGCATACTAAGGGGCTTTAGTTGTAGAATAAATATACAATAACTGTGGTGCGGAGACGTTTTTGCATGTCTCTAACTGTTCTCATGGGCTTATCTCCAAACCCCTTTAAGCGGCTCATTATCATTTTTAAGATGGGGTCACCAATACTCTTTCAGATACGGGCAGATCTTTGGTTCCTGTAATGGCAGTACAAAGCTCCACATAACATTCAGCATTTCGTTGCTCATGCATCCTGCTGTTGCTTTCTGATCAAAGATGCCCATTTTACAGAGGTGAGCTTCCAGTAAGTTATCCAGTGGCAATCAGGTTTACTCGGGTACCTTTAATTTAAAACTAGACAAAATGCTGAGGAAAATGGTTCCTCACAGTGTGCACAACTTCATAGGCCATAAAATTCACCTGGTACTATCATCTGGCTCATTCACCTATCACCAGTATGCCGGGTCCTACTGGTTTGATTTTTTTATGCTCAAGCAGCACTTTCAAACTTGTCAACGTCCCCTCTTGTTCTTTCTCCTTTAGTATTTAAATTGTAAGCATTTCTGAAAAGATCACGTCTTTGTCTTCTAAAAACTATGTTGCACATCTTTGGCTGTGTCCTGGTTTCAGCTGGGATAGAATTGATCTTCTTTCTAGTAGCTGCTGTATTTTGGATTTAGTGTAAAAATAATACTGATAATACATATTGGTTTAGTTGTTGCTAAGTGATGTTTACTGAAAAAGTCAAGGACTTTTTCAGCTTCCCATAGAAGCTGAGAGGGAGCACAGACAGGACAAGCTGGCCACAGGAACATTCCATACCATAGACGTCATGCTTGGTATATAAGAGGGGCTGGCTGGGGGGCAGGAATCGGCAATCACTGTTCGGGACGGGCTGGGCAACTGATCATTGGGTGGTGAGAGCGACTTGTGTTGTATCGCTTTATTTTGTATATTCTTTTACCATTATCATCATCATCATCATCATCATCATCATCATCATCATCATCATCATCCACTTCTGTTACTTTCTATTAAACTCTCTTTATCTCAACCCACGAGTTTTGGTATTTCCCCTCCTTTTCTTCCTCTTCTCCCTACCCTCGTGGGGTTGTGTGTGTGTGTGTGAGTGAGCAAGTGAGTGTGTTATCCTAGTTGCCAACTGGGGTTCAACCACAACAGGCTGATACAAGAAAATAATAATAAAGACCATCAAGATAAATGACAAGATCCACATTTAAGAGCCGTCATCATGTGACAACCTTGCTGTTGATTATCTATTGCCTCTCATTTCAGGAACTTCTCACTGAATAAGAATTCATGGACGAATTGGCAATGAGGGACTCTTCACCTCAAGACCTATTGGTCAACTGTCTTTATTTTATTTCCAATGCCTTTGCTACTCTGCAAAGTTTTGCTTCTCATAACTATGCAACCATTTGGCTCTTATTTGTCTGTCCATCAAAACAACTTCAGAGCATCTCCCAAGCATTTAAAACCAGAAAACTCAGTGTGTCTCCCTCTCTTTTTCATCCCCGCCTGCTGAAGGATAGAGCTTGTCTAGTTTTCCATTCTTGCCTTTGCCTCTGGCACTTGTTCTTACTTCATCCTCTATTTCAGGCTAAGGGTCTCTAGATCTCCTTGACACATGTCCCAAAAGAGGTACATTACCATTTCTTGATCTTTCCTGACAGCAACCATCCCTTCCCACACTCAGCAATTTCATTTCTACAAGGAAATATATACAGTAGCAAGTCAGCACCACCTTTGTAAGCTCAAGAATTTGTAAGAGGCACTGGAAAGCCATGCAGGCCAAGAATGTAAGTGTATCTGTAAGTGATATGTATTTCTAGCTATGGAGGTAAAAAACAGTAGTTCTTCCATCCCAGGTAAGGTGTACATCATTCTAATCCTAACATCTATCACACTTCTGAATAAACAATGATACTTAGAAAGGACTCAGGGCCTTTAATTGTTCATGTTCGTCACATATATCTAGTTTCACCTCACAAATTCCCAAAGAGGAAAAAAGCATTTTGTTGGAGATGCTATGCTTATACCATATACAAAGCTTCCTTGATGTATTTGCAAACAAATTGCTAAGTGTAACCTGCCTCTCTAAGGACCCACGGACCTGGAGCAAACCAGCTGTGCAAGGTTATCGGACCCAGCAGGGAAGAAGCCAGAGGAATTACAGAAAGGAGTTAGTAGTGGGAGTAAATTAAATGGGTGAGTCTGTGCGGTTTGCCTTGCTGTGGCAAACAGGCCCTTATAGCTACGTCCTCAAAGGGGGACAATCTGCTGACTGAATGGACTTGGGACCCTGAGACAGAATAATCCTTGAGGAAAGTAAACCAAAAGCTTGTGCACCATGAAGCACGTTGACAGGCAAATAGACTGTATCACGAAGAGAAAACTAAAGCAGCTCCCTAAAAGATACTGGCAAAACCAATAGGCAGATACATCTCAATGGATTCTTCTGTTGTGAGGGGGAAAGACAGAAATGTTGTGTATCTACTGCTGAAAAACCAGAATCAGACCAGGCGCTCCTCCTGCAGAGTCAACAAAAGCAAGAACTGCAGTTTGCACCTCAGCAGGAGAGATTGCTGCAATGTATGCTGACATGGGGCCTGGGGAGTACTGCTGGACTGGCCGAAGGTAGTTTGGGCCAACTTAGCTCTGTGCTGATGGAGCTAAAACATTACCTCCAGATGCCCATCTGCATCCCCGAATGCCCAGTGCTGCTGGTGTGAAGGGTTAAAATTCAGTAGCTACAGAACACCTCCCCAGTAAGAAGGGGCCATGCAGCATAGAGTGTTGAGCTGTTTGGCTTTTGTTCTGGCCGGGCTGAGATTGGCTCCAGAGGTAATACTGTCACTGCATCTGGGCTGCATTACATTCATGAGGAATGCGCTCATTTATAGTGATCAAACAGCAAGGGAACATCACTACCTGTATGTTCAGAGATGAGAATGGTAGCTTTGGAATGACATCCGCAGGGTCTGCAACTAGTGCTTAAACTGATTGCCACTCTGGGCACTCCTCTGCAAGTAACATGATGGAGGAAATAGAGGTGGAGGGAATGAATTTGTGTGACAGACTACAGCATTCTGCTACAAAAGGCAAGGAAGACTTGTAGCTTGCTGAAAAGCTTTGGAAGAATTATTAGTCCTACATCAGCTTACAGAAGGTCCTCCTGAGAGCAGGGAAACTCCAGCAATATGCAGCTGGCATGCAAACTTGTGCACATGAAGGGATTGTTCACTGGAGCGTATATAGATATGTGCACAGCATATATGGATATACGTCATGTGCCATTTGAGCCATGGGTGGAGGTCTCTGTTCACGACTGCAGCTTCCTGCATCAGGCAGCCAGAGAAAGTCGAGTAGCAAGTGAGAGGTAAAATGTTGAATTGAGACCAAATAGTCTCAAATTGTGTGAGAACTTCACTGTTGCCCAAATGAAAAATCAAGAGAAGTCTGGTGACTACATTGTCAGGCTTCCTTAGACTACAACAGCCAAAAAGGCTTAAGCAGCTTAGTAAAAAGTGCTACCCAGGCCCAGACATCTTTAAGTATCAAGGAAAACTGGTGTATCAGTATGCAGACTTGACAACCCTGAGATGAAACATCACTGAGAAGTCTGTGTGGTAATGAGATAGGTCCCCATCAAACCATAGAACTAGCTTGGACAAGACCCTGAGGGTAATCGTGTGTGTGCTGCTAAAGACTGATCCCTTAAATGCTCACAGCGCTAGGAAGGAATCAGGTGACTCTACAAACAGCTCATCTGAGGAGGAAATTGTGTGGAGCAGGTGACAGCCTACAGTTCCCACAGACTTGGACTGAGATATGAGCACAAAGGGCCTGCTTTGAGCAGAGAAATAACCTTCCTCTGGTCTGGTCCCTTGGTTCTAAGGTTTGAAGAACTTGTACTGGCTCTAAGCACTTGCCATCTTTTCTGGGCTGGAGGACAGACCTGATGGCTATACAAGTGCTGGGCAAATGAGAAAGGATACAACTGTATTTACAGGCTCTGTGCTGGGAGGATTTTTTTCCTTAAAATATTAGAAATCTTTAATTTTATGTAACTCCTTATTTGCAACAGTGGGAAGGAAATGTGTGTGGGGGGGGTTAAGTGACTTTAACCTGATGTTGTTTTCAACAAAGTGCTATTAACAACTCTTATTGTTATACAGTTCTATAGAGTTATGTTGTAATTAATTTCCATAGCAGTGTGATCGTGTCATATATTACGGATTGTAACTCAGAGGGAGAGGGTATGGGAAAAGCACGGAGTGAAGACTACAGAGCAAAACCTGTCCTGATTATTACTTGAATCTTGAATGTTCTTATTAGTCCAATTTGTTTAAACAGTGTTTATTTGCAGGTAATGTTGAGGATCCAGACAGGCTGCACCTGCCTCCCCAGGCATGCTCAAACACAGCCTGGGATTGCACATCTTCAAGGGAGAGCAGGGTGGGGTTCCTTCAAATGACAGAACCTTCTGCGAGGAGGAAGTTTCAAGCTGTAACTTGCAAAATATGTGCAACACACTACTGTAAAAATCCAGCCATCAGGACAAGGAAGATCTAGGCAGAAAGCTGCAACTAATAATGCAAAAAGCCGATAGGAGCTGCTCTTGGTATTAAGCATGTGCAGTGCAGTGCTCAAGAAATGCTGTCATCTAGCATGGAGAAAGACAGGTACACAAGAGCATGAGAATTTCTGCATCATTTCCTGGTACTTAACTGTCACACAAGCCACTAGACATCCTATCAAGGATGCTGACTAATGAATCTATCTTAGGCTGCAGGTCCTTGTTAGCACAACGTAACTAGATGTCCACGGATCACACAACTGATCCTATCCCTGATGGCTGTACCTCTCGTTGCCTCCCCTCCAGCAGAAATGATGCAATGAGCACAGCTGAATGAGTACAGTTGGATGAACAGAAGAGTTGACTGCCAGGGGTGGGGGGGGGAACCACTCAAAACCACAGCAAATGTTTGCCAAAAATGAGTATGTATACTTACCAAGGTACAGCTCTGGAAAGGCTGCATCCTTTTGATAAGATACATGGCATAATCTTTCACTGAAGGAGGTGTGATAAAATAGATGCACCAACTGGCCTTTCTTATCAATGCACTCTGAGTTCTTCAAGGAGGAATTATCTTTCCATGGAACAGGGAGTCAAGCACATCAACAACACTGAGCAAGTAATAAAAAATATTCCAAAATTTACTGCTGCAGGAAGACAAGAGCTCTTTCAGTTGTTTTAATCCTAGATGTTTTGTACCTTCTCTTTTTATTTTACAGAAATAATTTACAGACACTGAGGAAGAGAGTTCTAAGGGAATATGTCTAGCACATCAAGATAGATCAAATAAGCCTGCAACATCTTCAAGTCAGTGGCCTATATTTTTCAGTAGCAGACCAGATATTCAGGCTTCCCACTCCCTCATTCTGCCCCTAGCTCCAACAAAAATCAAACCTACAAAAGCGCGTTTTCCTTACCCCAACTGTGTGCCAGCCTGAACATGTTCAAATGAAAACCTGGGCTACGCTATGATCTTGTCTCTTGTTACCGTGATGTGTGCAGTGAAGAGTAAGATTGCCTCAGATAGGTCCGGAATACAGCAATTCAAAGCAACCCCCTCCTGTCTTTGATTTGGATGTGCTATGCTTTCCATCATAGCCAAAGGGGAGCTCCTACCTCTGACACACAGGTATGCACTCTCCTTCACCCCAGCCCTTGGTATGTTGCATCAGCAAGAACGACAACAGCCTCTAGCCTTGGAGCTATCTGAGTGAAGGACACAGGCTACAGGCAAATGGCCTGGCCCTGAACATTGTTGTTCCCTAACACCTGTGTCATACAAGCGCCCTTGAGTTCTGCTGTACACGGTCGTTATAACAACATGCTTTTATCCCAGAGGAAGGGAGACTAGCAGTTGGGGCAGTAACCAAAGGCCACAGTCTCCCTCATTCTGATAGGCGTTTGCCATGTGACTTTGGCTAAAACACTTCAGATTACCCATCTGGAAAACGGATAAACTAACACAGTGACTTGAGGAGTAACTTCACCCTTTCCTGGGTGCAGTCCTCAATTACGGTTAGCAACATCCCAGCCAGCTTTGCATAAAAAGCACTTACGGAAGGGCAAAACGCTGTTTTGGCTTCAAACAGCTGTGGGGCTGCTCCCCTCAGCGGAAGCCCCCAGCCCCTAGCCAGTCTTCGGCGGCCCAGAGGCAGAAGCAGGCTGCTAAATCAGTGGTCTGCCTGAGGAGCGAGCGGAGGCTTGCAGCAGCATGGCTGCTTTCTCTGCACATTCCTCTGGTGACGCTGCTTATTACCCAGCATGCAGATAACCCTGAGTCAAGGCTTTGGTATGAGTGGCGCTGCCAGGAGCTGCGTGCTCGGAATAGAGAGTTACAGTTTAAACCGAGGTGAAGCGCCGTCCCCAGCCAGCTGCACCCTGCCTGCCTCCCCTCCTCGGCTGGAGCCAGCCACCCCTTCACCTATTTGCAGAAAAGGAGCTTTCCAGTCCCTCCCCTCCACCCCACCGCTCACCCAGGGATCATTCCCATTGAGAAGCTCTCAGCCTAATAGTAATCCCGACGAATTTAGCTGCTGCTAATAAATCCCACCCCTCTGCCCCTCCCAACCTGCCTCCATGCAAATCCATTTGTAGGTTACTTGAACAATAGCGGAGCTGTAATCAGCCCTCCCCTCTGGCAGCCTGCAGGGAGGGAGGGGAGGAGGATGATGACAGTGGGGAATTCTGCTCGGCTCCTTGAAGCTGCACAGACATGTTTCATGTCCCCATTCCCATCCCCTGCGCAGAGGCAGGCAGGCAGGCGGGGGATCACATGGCCGTCTAGCCCTGGCCCAGGCCAGCGGCAATGACATGCCATGGCACTCCAGTGCCCCGTCCATGGCCCGGCCCAGCCTGGTTCGGTTCAGCTCGGTTCGGTCTGGTTCGCTGCCTCCCAGTCCCTGCCTGAGCTGCCACACCGCAGCTGTGACAAGCCACTCTGGGCTTCGGTGGGGTTGCCAGGCTCTGCCTTCACTCACTGAACAAAGCAAAGGGCCTTCGCGCTGGCCAGAAAATAGAGGAAAAGACCGCAGTGAAGCAGGCTCAGGGGAGCCGGTCACCCTGGCACACGCGGTACTGCTGGGAAAGCAGTGCCAGCCAGAAAGAATGTGGCAGCTCCCCATTATACCTCTCTTTGGGGACAAGGAAAAAACACAGTCTTCTCGCTGTTAAAGCCAATAGGTGTGGGAAGGGGGTGGTTTCTTGAAAATAAGTTGCTATTTGACAGCAGCTCCTATCTTTGAGGTTTCTTTGCAAAGGGTCATAAAAGCAGCAGCGAGTGCATATGGCCGTGCAGGGCTATGGGGGGAGGGCTGTGAGCGGATGCCAAATCAGCTGAAACCTAAGAAGCTTGACCTTCCTCACCTCCACCCCTGCTCCCACCGCCTCCAAATAACCTTACAAGGGCGCATTGGGAAGGCAAAGGCACACAGCAGCGAGGGGAATGCAATCTCAGCCCAGCAGCAAGCAGAGCCGTGTGTCGGGGAAGGGGGGAGAGAGAAGGACACTTCAGGGTAGCTGCAGCCACTGTCAGCAATGCACACTGATACCAGCAAGGTTCATTTCGTCGAGTCAGGCACAGGAGTCAGACTGTGCAATCTTGAACCTACCTAGCTCCAAGTAGCTCAGCCAGTCCAACCAGTCAGAGACCGCACTGGCCAGACAGACTGGTGATGAGCATCCTCCCCCTCCCATTCACATGTCTAACTGCTCCCTTCTGCTTTTCACTCTACAGTTCCTTGAATGGCTGAAAGAGAGTGGGTTTGCTATCAGAAACTTGAAATGACATGTAATCTCCCGTGTTTCTTCTCACAGAGGTAGGTGAGCCTGTTCCCAGGGAGAAGAGCCGGGTTCCTGCAGAGCCTCCCAGTCAGGGCCAGCAGCATGGGGCTGGGCTGCCCTATGGCAAACACGTGGAAGAAGATGTTCGGCTGGCTCATCAGAGGAGCCCAGTAGTAGCCTTGCTCAGTGCACACACACCTAATCCTTCTTTTAAGACATACACCAGGGAAAAAAAACTTGTCTGCAGTTCTTTTCACATCACCCCATCAGCAGAGGCATTCCCCTTCCCAGTCTGCATTACAGATTTTAAGGCAGGGGCTGAAAGAACAAATGCTCAGTACACAGTTTTCAGACAGTTTGAAAATAAACCCAGCAGTGCCTATTTCTATACCGGAGGGTATAACTATGCCCTCTGTGTCTTCCAGGGGATGGTTGTAAGGACAACTATGTAGGTACAGAGCTATGTTTTGGGTAGAAAATGCATGCTGGAATGGATTCTGATGGCTGAACGCCAAGGGGGAAGCTGTTCTGCTTCAAGAATAGCCTTACAAGAGTCAGCATTACAGTGACAGTTCAGTACTCTGCTGCAAATCTACAGGATGTGTCACTTTGGCAGAGAAAGAGGCTGCTAATGCACAACACAAACCATCCTACTATGAATGGAGAATGGCTGCATACCACAAAAAAAGAAAATGGCAAGACCTAGGGAAGAGGGAAACTGCAAAGTGACTACTGCATAGTAAGCTGTGAACCTGAGAGCTCTGAGGAGACAAAGCCCTTTCCCTTGAGGGGAAGGAAAACTCAGCTTGCAAGACGCATAAAGAAGCAAAGACAACCTTTTTTCCAGCGACTGCTGCAGCTCTGCAAAGCTATGCTGGCAGACAGCCTATTTGAAGAGATTGCAGTTTCAAAACAATGTTAGTCCTGACTAGTTTGGACCTCAAATGTTAAAGGGGAAGGAGAGGGAAGAGCATGCTCATATGCAACATTGCTGAGCAAATAAAAAAAAAAAAAAAGTAGGTTTGTACTAAATGACACCAGTTAGTATTGCTGAACTTGAGCTCCTGATGAAACTGTGTAGTATTTCCCCCAAACGGACATGGCATCTCTTCACTGCACAAACACTTCCATCTCCAACTCACACAGCACTGCCAACACTTAAAAAACAAACATCCAGTGACACACATGTTCTAACCCATTTCTTAGAAAATAGGCTACAAGGCTATTAAAAGAAATGTCGAGAATAATCTAACTGGAAAAAAAAACAACAACCCAACCAAAAAACACCCAACCAAAAAAACCCAACAACCCTCCTTGGGAAAATAAACCATTTAAATACTTCCCCATTACAAGAAGGAATGAGAGCACAACAAATGACCACCTGGACAAATAAATTCACTTACATGATTTATTCAAGCAAAGATTGGGCTTTACCTTAAACAACTGCCAAATATGGGGGAGGGGAGCATTACTGTAAAATACAGAAATCGGCTGAATCTCTGGACGTGAGACTCGTTCAGCAGCTCCCTTTTCCTCCTCCTCGAAAAAAGGTTACAGCTAGTTTGTCAGCTGTGGACTTCTCCAGAAAGAGAAGAACCTATGGAGTGGGTTCAAAGAAATGCTGGCTAATATGCCCAGACTGGCTGCTTAATGAGCCAGAGTAAAAGATCACATGGTTACAAAAAACCTCCATACAACAAATGCCCCGTAGCCACGGTTAACTTTAATTAACTGCAGTATTACAAATCACTTCAAGCTTATTTTCCACCTATGTCTACTGCCCCTTACCTTTCCTTTGCTTGCTAGAAATCAAATTGATGAGTATCATAAGTGGGCTTATGCTTCCAAAATTCTGACTGATAAGAGCTTTTCAAGAATGCTCTGCAATTAAAGAAATCCACCAAACCGGGCTCTTTCTATCTCCAACTGCTGATGACTGATTTCAAGATTACAGGAGTGGCTCTGTTTATATAAATCAGGGTATTCACGCTTGTGTGACATAATTAAATGTTGAATAGCCAGTAGTTTTTCTCTCTTAATGGCAGCTGCAATTCACACATGAATATTACTTCTCTCCTCGTTAGGTTTAAACTCGAATTTCATCCATGTGTACAATTTTTTTTCTCTGTCAGCCATAAGCTCACAATGTCAGTCCCCCTATCTCATGATTCAGAAACAAACTGCTGTGTGGGAACTGCACGCTTAGAAATAATTGAAAATAGGATCAAGACAAATCTATACTCCAAAAAATGTATAGGTTGTATTCCATAATTAACTCAAAATATATAGGTTGTATCTAATAATTAACACAAAACATTGTTTTTCTGCATTATCCCCTCCTATTCACTGCATAAGAACACTACGTTCTGAGATTGTTAAGCACCAATATGTCACTTGGCAGAAAAAAACCAAACATATATACACAGAAAGTCATTGTCTGAAATCACAGTTATAGTGATGCCAAAGACTGAATCTCAAAACACACACCCCCCAAGCACACACAAAATAGCTGGAGTATGTACCTACACAAGAGAGCAAAGATCCGTATGCAACACTAAGCATATAGTCTTAAGGCTTCTACAATCCTTTCCACCAAGAATACAAATGAAAAACGTCTTAAGAGCAAGCAGATATAAAATGCCATCCCAACTTTTAAAAAGTACCTCTCTATACAATTATGGAGTTTGGGGATCCTTAATATTCAGTAAAACTCAGAGCTCATAACCTATGACACTGTTGCATTTGGAACAGCTCTGTGTTCTGGTGGTTGAACTGCAAAGGGTTTCTGCAGTGCTGCTGTTTTTGTTTCGGGTTTTCCCTCCTTCCTCAGTTTGCCTCACTGGAAAGGACAAAGTTCACATTAGGTTTGTTTGCATTTTCTAGCTAGTGTGAGGCCTGTGTATTTACTTTGCCTGTTGATCACCTAACAGGTATTGCACTGCTCCTCGTTCTCCAGAAAATGCCAGTGTCACATAAAATAGTTAATTATACAAAGAACCACAAATGATCGTTGCCCAAAGGAAAGCATTTCACTTCAGTGCTTTAAGGAAGCTTCCTCACCTGAAAACACAACACAGCACCTGAACTGTTCACCAACTCAGTCATGAAAAATCATTGCCTAAATGGGGTAGCTACCCACCAGCTCCAACACCAACTGGAGAAGCTGTTATTTTTCGCTACCCGTTTTTGCACTGTGCTCAACTACAGTCCTGCCTTACCAAGAGTCTACGGCTAATGCCGAGCTTTGACAACCACTCTTAAAAATCAACTAAAATTATTAACCACGTGATGCTGTGGTGTTTTTTTTTTTTTTTTTGTGAAAGAGAGCTTCGTTTCAAATCTCAATTCTTATTAAATGGCGCAGGCAATTGATGCATCCTGTATCGCAAGCACTGTTTGCAGCTGGAGAGCTGGGGGGGGGGAGAAGGGAGGAGGAAATGAGATGCAGAAACAGTAAATAGAAAATGCTTAGTCAGCAACTGTTACTGCAACATTAAAGGTGAAATGTAAATAGGCACAGTGCCAAGATTTAGGTAAGTTTGATAACACTATCAACATCATCATCTTACTACATATATGTGAAAATGTGCGTACAAGTGCCACAATTATCACAACGAACTGCAGGCTCTTGGTATAATGGAGACTTTTAAAGAGGCAACATGGCTTACGCATGCTGCCTAAGCTCTGACAAAAATAAAACTTGCTACTCGACAAGTATTAATATCAATTGAATTTATTACAATTTACTAAGCTCCAAGGCACATTACAGTGTTCTGTTAACTACAGAAATGTATAAAGGACAAACAGAGCGTGTTTTTCATGTACAGCATTTTGCTCTACTGTTCAAAAGCATCCGTGCATCAATAAAAGCAAAAACAAAAAACACATGAAGATTAAAAACGTTCAGATCAATAGAAACAAACTGAAACATTTTCCTTACAAACTTGCAACAAAAAACACCCTCCCCCCAGAGCCACCCCACCGTTTTGCAAACAAAAAACAAAAACGAAAAAAATAAAGTGAAAGACTAACACTCAGGGCTTGTAAAACATAAGCTGTCACCATTTTTGTAGCAATTTTTTAGGCATCAACACTGGCCTTGGCAAAAAAAAATTTTTTTTGTCTTTTGTGTTTTTCTTCTTCTTTCAGAGAAGTGCATACATTTACAAAAATACACACCAGCAGCAGGTAATCGCTAAGGGCTATTAACTTTGTACCTAGCCAACACACTGCCAAAGAAATGAGAACAGGTATTATGTAGTAACCAAACAATATTATATTCTGTTTAACAAAAACCAGCTCTATCCTTCAAATGAAGAAGAGTACATACCTTTGTTTCAAAATATAGAAACATACGACGAAAATAATGTCTATACATAAGACTAACTTTTGCAGTTTGTTATATTCACAATTCTACATCTTCAGGAGTCTGAAGGGATTGGATTTCCTACTCAAGGGTCTCTCTCCTTTTTCACTTTAACGTCCCCAGCTAAAATGGTCGCGATCTCGCCCTGCATAAATGCCCAAGGCACATTGGAACCGACTAGGGGACATTTCTCTCCGCTGGGGCAGTAGACTTCGCCAGTCGCCCCTTGGGCCTTGATGCTCTCTCTGGAACAAGGGAAGCAGAACTTGTGGCTGGGCACAGAGGGGCACTGAACAAAGTGGGTGTCCTCCAAGCGTTCGTGGCAAATGGTGCAGCACAGGGGCCCGCTGTTGGCCATGGGGGAGTCCGGAATGTTTTGGGGGTGCACTTGGTCCATGGCGGGGTGGGCGCTGGGGGGAGGAGGGGCCACTTGCAGGTTCATGTCCCCGTTGCGGGAGGCCAGGCGGCGCTGGCCCGGCACCGAGGCCGGCGACACGGGGCTGCTGCTGTTCCTGCGGGTGGACGTGGTGGAGTGCACCGAGCTGCCGTCCTTGGGCGAGTGGGCATTGCCCAGCGTGTCGGCCACCGACATGAGCGCGGCCATGGGGGACTGTCCATTCTGCGGGGCGGACTCGGGCGGCGTGGTCCGGTTGGAGTGAGGCCCGAGGGGCGGCGGCGGCGGCGGCGGGGGGCCCCCGCCGTGCACCGCCCCGAAGCCCCCGGCCGACATGGTGAGCTTGAGCGCTTCGCTCTGGCTGGCCATCCACTGCTGCCGCTGCTGCTCGTCGCTGAGCTTCAGAGCCCCCTCGGCCGAGTCCGAGGGCTCGGGAGAGGCTTTCCTCTTGCGCATCGCCCCGCCGCCGCCGCCGCCGCCGCCACCGGGTCCCCTAGAGGCGGCGGCCGTGCCCTGCGCCCCGCCGGCCCCGGCCCCCGGCCGCGGGAGACTCACCAGCGCCGTGGGCAGCATGGGGCAGCTGGCGTCCAGGTAGGGCTGCGGCAGCATGTCGGCGCCCACCAGCTCCTTGAAGAAGCGCACGGACTCGGGCAGTAGGTCCCCCAGGAGCCGCCAGTCGCCGGAGCCGTGCTTCTTCTCGTACTCCAGGTACTTGAAGCCCGAGGAGAGGCCGCGGCCGAAGTCCTTCATGCAGTCCTGGTACATCTGCTTGGCCACGCCGGAGGCGCTGGAGAAGACGGTGCCGGAGCCACTGGGGTACTCGATGAAGAGCTTCAGCTCATAGTCCATGCCCGGCTTGGAGACGGCGTCGAAGGCAAAGACGCGGCCCAGCAGGGCGTGATCCTTCTTGAAGCGCACCTCGTAGGGGGTGCAGCCGGCCAGAGTGAGCAGCGTGTCCCGCACGATCTTGGGCTTGCTGGCCCACTCCTCGGCCCGGTTCCGCAAGCTCTCGCTGAGCTCGGCCAGCGCCTCCGCGTTGCGCTGCTTCTCCTTCAGCTCCCGCTCTTGGTCGCTGCTGGACACGGAGCCCGGCCGCTTGCCGCAGGCCTCGGAGGATGAGCCACCGCTTCCACCGGCGCCGCCGCCACAGGTGCCCCCTTGAGAGGAGGCGGAGGAAGCCGGGGGACCTCCGCCGCCGCGGCCGCTCAGGCCTCCGTGCGGCGGGGGCAGCGCCACGCCGGAGCCGGCGGGCCCGTTCAGCAAGGTCTGCGGCAGCAGGTTGGGGGGCACGTTCATCTGGGCGCCGGCGGCCCCCGGAGGCAGGCCGGACACCAGCCCCCCGTGCGCCCCGCGGCGGGAGGACGAAGAGGAGGAGGAGGAGTTGGGGCTCTGCCGGTTCAGCTCCGGCGGCCCGTCCTCAGGCGGCTTGGGGAAGCCGTTGGGCCCCCCCAGCCCGTTGGGCAGGCGGGCGCCGTGGCTGCTGCCCAGGCTGCCCGGCGGCGGCGGGTACTCGAAGCGGCTGCGCTGCTCCGCCGCGGCGGCACTGAGCCCGTAGCGGTCCAGGCTGGACTGGGTCAGCCCCGCCGAGGCTGCCTTGGAGGAGGCGTCCACATGGTTGAGCTGCTGCTGGGCCGCCGCCGCCGCCGCCGCTTCTTTGGCGGAGAGCGGCACTGCCTTGACGCCGACCGGCGGCGGGGGGCCCGGGGAGCGGCCGTCCTGGAAGCAGCCGTGCGCCCGCTTCAGCTGCCGGGCCGTCTCGATCACGAACTCGATGCGGTCGGCGCCCTCGTAGTTGACGCAGCCCCGGCAGACGGGCTCCGTGAAGTCCCAGATCATGGCCCAGGGCATGCGGGGCAGGTCGCACAGGTAGCATGACTGTCTCCGGGACGACGACACCTGCGCGGCGGACATGGTGCTGCTGGCCGGGGAGCTGCTGCCGCCGGGGTAGGGGCTGGCTCAGTCTTCCCCCCCGGGCTGCAGGGGCGGGGGAGGGCTCTCCGTACCTGGTCCTGTTGCCCCTTTCAGCGGGGTAGATCGTCTGCTTTTAGCTCGCTCCTGCCGCCGGAGAGAGCTTCTTCTACCTGGTCCTGCCGCTGCTGCCCCGGTGGGCTGGGAACCGCTTCTACTGCTCCTCCGGGGGGCTGGGTGGGGGTCGCCTTCTAGCCGCTTCTGTTTCCCTGCGCTCTCTAGCTCTCCGCTGCCGCTGCTCCTCCTCCGGGAGGAGGCGGAGGTGCACGGAGGAAGATGGGGGGGTCACCTTCCACCCGCCGCGGCTGCCTCGCGAGCTCGCACTTCGCTACGTGCCGATCCACCGCCGCGAGCGAAAGGGGGACACCCGCACGGAGCTGTCCGGTCCCAGCAGCGGCTTCCCCGAGCGCCGGCGGAGCGGGAGCGGTCCGGGGACAGCGGCGGCAGCAGCGTGGCGAGCGGCGCCGCCTGCTCCTCACTCACATCCTCGCCGCTGCTCGCAGTCCGAGCGCGGGGTGCTGCGCGCCGCCGCGTGTGCCTGCGCGCCCCCTCCGCCGCGCCGCGCTCCCCCCCTCCCCGCGCCGCGCCGCGCCGCCCCTCCCCTCCTCCGCGCCGCGCTCCCGGCTCGCCTCGCCTCGGCTGGGCTCGGTTGCACCGGGCGGGGCCCCACGTCACCGCCGAGCGCCCGCCCCTCGCTCCCCCTCCCCCGGCCGGCGGCGCAGAGCCCACTTGTTGCGCGGGGCGCGCATGCCCGGCGCCCTGCCCACGTCCGCCCCTGCGTGGCCGGCAGCTGGAGCGCGGCGGGGCGCGGCGGGGCGCGCGGGCAGCCCGCGCTGCCGGCTATGTTTGGAAACTTGAACGCCAGATCGCGCCCTCGCCGCCCCCCCCCCCCCCCCCCCGCCGCCGCCGCGAAAAGGCGGCCAGGAAGCGCATGCACAGTGATGGAGGGGGGTGGGTGGGTGGGTGGTGTTGCAGTTTTTTTCCCTGGGTGGGCTTTCTAAGTTCAAATGTTTCGTTTTCAGGATTTTGTCAACCCCCGGATCGCCCCGCTTTGCCTTCGCGACGGCTGCGCGGCGTCCTGCCACCCGGGCTGCCGGTGGGATTCCCGTGCGCTCCGGCTGCTGAGGCAAATGGGGGGTGGGGAGATCCCGCCTTAATATCGGATTTCGTGTTTCTCTTTCAGTGATCCCGGTGACAGAATGACACAGTTTCTGTAAGCCTGTGACTACATCAGAAGCTCTTCCACTTTTGATTTGTTTAAATCAGCCATGTTTGCCGAGTGTTTAAGGTTGGGCTGGGAAAGATAGTGCTGTGCGTTGCTCAAGGGTGTAGGAGAGGCCGGGCAGGTGAGTAATCGCTGTGATCTCATCTCGCTAATGCAAAGGGACATAGGATTTCCCCGGCACTGTGAGAACACACGGCTTTTTTTTTTTTTTTTCCTATTTCTCCCTTTAAATAGCTTGCTAACATTTGCATAACACTGCTAACAGGCAAATTACTCAAAACAACTTCGGCTCATGCAAATAAGCCGAGAATTCATTTCATTGGGAGGAAAACAAAATAAAATAAAATAAATAAATAAAAAACCCAACCCGAAGCCTGCCTTCTCCCGACCGCGACCCTCAAAGTTGCCCGCTCCCCGCCCGCCCCCGCGGCCACTCCGGTGCCCGTGCTCGCCCCGGAGGGGGGGCGAGGGGGGGGGGGGGGGAGATCTGCACAGCCCGCTCCTACTCTCGCTGCAGTCGGCGGGTGTTTTTGCAAACGTTGTCCAAGTCCAAAGAATAATAAACTCCCACTGCGGGGTCGCGGTCCGGCAGGGACCAGGCGGGCTGCGCGGCGGGCGGCAGCCGGAATCGCCTCACCCGGGCTGAGATCGGGCAGCGCTGCCCGCCACCGCGGAGCCTCTCCCAGCTGGGCTGTGTTGGGGAGGGAGGGCATATCTTTCTTTCAGTGCCTTTTCCTGGTTCCTTTGTTGCTAGAAACGCCGAAAACCCTGTCCATTACAAGTTTCTCTCTATGCTTTAAAGGGACTTGGGGTTTCTATGGCGTGGTGCCACGGCTCCCTTACATGTGTGTACACACACACGCTCGCCCAGCCAGCGATGCAGCACCGAGCAGGAAAGATACCTTGTATTCGGTCAATAATGTTTCAAAACTCACACGACAAAAAGTTGTTGCTTTAAATAATTCGGCTCATATCGCCGATGCGTCTCATTTCCATTTTTAGTTGTCTAAAACGTTTTATATGTGTGTGGTTATAATCTATAAAACTGGCAAACGAATGTGATATGTATGTGAGCGGAATTATTTTACAGGGAAAGCTTAATGAAATGCATCTGCTGAAGTTACAGAAATGGTACGAGCAGATAAAATACAGTAGGAAAATCAATTCTGACAAAGTCACTCTTTCAGGGGAAGCTTGCAGAAGCAGTGAGTAGAGATAGAAAAGTCTTTGAATTATGTACATCTCCTATATGCAAATTGGCTGAAGAAGATGCGCTAAAGAAGACTGGATTTCACACTTAGAAATTTCACACCTAAACTGTGGACATTATAGAGGCTTTACAGAAGCAAGCTTCCAGTAAGGCAGATGAAAGATGGTCAAAGTAAAAGTCTTTGCTTCCAGCCACAGTTATTTAGTGATGGCTGCAGGATTTCTATGTTAATATGACTTTATTTGACTAAACAAAGCGTGTGTTTGCCCTGATTCATACTGGAAGATCAACTCCTTTCCTTCCTATCCTTTTACTGCCCCATGTTGATCTTCATACGAGAAGCAGAACTGGCCTGTGGGAAAAGATCAGTCCCTGCTTAAGAAACTCGGGTTGAGAGAGCTGAGGCTTTCCGCTTCATCCCGAGTGTCTGGGAATGCAGAACTGCTGCATATCCCGATTGTATTTCAGTCCCCAGGTTATACAAACCCAACACATGACAAGGCACTCTGTGTGCTTGAACCGCCACTCACCCTGGCTCCTCACTCCACTGAATCTTCCTGCAAGAAAGCCCTTTTTTTGGTAACACTCACCTCCCAGGAACAGACTTCTTGGCTCATAAGACCAGTCTTTACAGTGGGTGTAAATAATAATCACGTTAGATATAATCTAGCCTCAGAAAACCATTTACAGGTGCTGTCAACTCCCTTTATAGTTTGTGAATAGAAAAAGAGCAGAGATTAGCATCTGTGACCTGACCAAACTGCCTTTACTTTTACTTGCAGGATACACAGTCGCAGAAACATGTTTGTTTTTCCGTAATGATTAAACTTTGATTTAAACTTTGGTCATGGGCACGAACTGTACCATTACGCAAGCGGCACTTAAGGATGAAGTGTCAGCATAGCAACAATATGGCCAGCAGCA
This sequence comes from Vanellus vanellus, assembly GCF_965231255.1. NCBI lineage: Eukaryota > Metazoa > Chordata > Aves > Charadriiformes > Charadriidae > Vanellus > Vanellus vanellus. The sequence continues at coordinate 93,032 of NW_028126702.1, forward strand.
GTGGTGATCTCTGCAAAACTGATTGATGAAGAGAACTGCAATGCAAATGCAAATAAATGCCACGCCGTGGCACCTTCACAGGGAACAAGTTGTCAGTATCAATCTAATCTGGTAGGGAAAAATAGATTGAACAGTAGCAAATGTAACAAAGCTCCACTCTATGGCAGCGCTATCCCTGCGAGGGCAGCAGCGTGCTTTCCTGCTCACCTTCCACCTTTCCTCTCCTTTGCCATGCGTATGGCAGGGCAGGAGCGATCCAGATTGGTCTTGCTGGATTTATACTAAACGCGTCTGGTGTTTATTTAGCTCTGAAATAATCCAGGAATTAAAATTACGTTTGGAGGAGGAAAAGAGGAAGCCCAAACAATGAAGCCATTCAGGTGCCTGATATAGCTAAGTGAAAGAAAGAAGCAGGCAAACAATAAGTAGTGTAAGAACCCCCACAGACAGTAGCTTGTTTAATAAGAGGGGGGGGTGCGCAAGGAGGGATGGAGCCGTGGCCGTGAACAATTGCTACCCAGCTACTGCTTTTTGTGCAGGAATGCAAGTCAGCACTTTGGATGCAATATTAGGGATTCTGTGGAGATTGCCCAAAGTTTACGACCTGCCAGTAGTCCCAAAAAACAAGGAATATAATTTTCACTTTCAGAATTGAAATCTACTAACTCCTCCTTTTCAGTGCTAGGATAAATACTGCCATCTGATAATCCCCTTCCCTTTATTCCTATTACCCTCTTTCTTTGAAAGTATACACATACACACAGGCATATATACATCTGTAACATGAAAACAGCAGGTGAAGCTTTGATTTAAACAAAGGAATCAAAACGATCATATGGAACACGGTGTGTGGGAACGGGTCAGCACCTTTCATTGTGCCACCAGCAGGAAGGAGGGAAGCAGAGGGTGCAACACACCATGAAGAAAGAAGTGACAAAACCCAGGTGGCTGGCTACACCCCAGGTCTGCCAGGCTCTGCTCCATGCCATTCCCAAAATATGGGGATTACTGTTTATCCGGATGCAAGAGGAGTACTGTTGATTATCGATCAGCAGTCCAGTGTTAATCATACAGAATATAGGACAGCCCCAAAGTTTGCAAGCAGTAATAATTAGGAGCCCATGATATTGGCAGCTTGGGAATGAAGAGTCTGGTGTGGCTCTAAATGCTCACAGCCTGGGAATACGTTTAACTCTTTCCTGCTCTTTAAGAAGTTTTGGCACTGATCAGTGCAGCAGTCAGAGCAGCTGGTTCTTCTGCAGGCGCTCACCTACAGAAATGGCTCTTTCCTCAGTGGTCAAAACAGCAGCTCCCGCTGGAAAAAAATACAAGAACCAGAAGGGAAACACACTCCGGAGAGTGTGATTTACATGGATGTACCACAGTATAGCAAATAAAATAAAATCCATCACAATCAAATTACTGGCTTCAAAACAATGCAGAGATTAGCAGTGAACAGAGCACTCAGTGGTAAAGGTAGTGCGTTCAGCAAATCAAAACACAAACACTTCAGGAAAGAGTTGCAGAATTTTGTCAAATTAAAAGTTAAACAACATTGTCTTCTACTAGGAGCTGCCAGGAAGTGTCAAAACACCTAGATACAAAGAATAGGAGTGTAATTACGTGTTTCTGTTTATCGTTTCAGTTCTCATCTCATTATAATTCTGTTTTTTCCTACCATTCTTCAGGTAGCGAGCCTTGCTGACATACAGATCCTATCGCTTTCCTACCCAGCAATTCTTCCCTCCTTCCTTCCTTCCTTTTCTTCTCTCTCTCCTTGGTCTGCAGTGCTGACACATTTCTTAACGGACATTGTCTGTCTCATCTTTCGGTTTTACCGGTCCCATTTCCACATTGCTGCTGGAGCGTGGAGCTCAGGGTGCAGCCGGGTGGGAGGTTGCCCTGCCCGCAGCCCCACGTGCCCAGCTGAGTCAGCTCTGCAGCCTCCCTGACCCCACCAACCTCTCCTTTCTGCCCCGGAAAGCAGTTAGAGCTCCTCTTTGAGACCTGCCCCAAATCGATTTTCCTACAGCTGTCTTTATGGTTTTAAAACCTGCCTGCAAGCCCAGATTTCCGCACGTTAACCTTTGCCAAATCTTACAGTGCAAAATAAGACACCTATAATTAATTCTGCTCGCTCCGCAAGGGACTAGCAACTGGGTAGTGTGTTTTAGGCTGGGATACGCAGAGGCTGGGTCCTCCGCTGTTGTTATTTTTACTTTATCCCTGGACTGTTTTCATCTTACATCCTGTGGACGTAGTAAACAATCAACAATAATGAATCAACTGAATCAGTACATTTTTTAAGGCTATTCCCACTGAGAGCCACTTGCACTTTCGTGACAGTTAAGAATCTGCCAAACGTTAGCTTAGTTACCAGCAAGACAGGCTCCCCCCCCCCCCCTTCACCCCATACACAGATTGTTTATCAAAACGTGCTGCCAAGAAAAATATCCCTGCTTTTGGCCTCCATGAGTGATTAATAACACTTGAGAACTGAACAAAACTTTACTGTGTTTTCCAAAAAATGGGGGAGGTGGGAAGTAGGGGGACAGGATTAAGAAAGAAAGAAAGACAGAATGAAAGAAAGAAAGAGAAGGAAGGAAAGGAAAGGAAAGGAAAGGAAAGGAAAGGAAAGGAAAGGAAAGGAAAGGAAAGGAAAGGAAAGAAGGAAAGGAAAGGAAAGGAAAGGAGAAAGGAAAGGAAGAAAGGAAAGGAAAGGAAAGGAAAGGAAAGGAAAGGAAAGGAAAGGAAAGAAAGGAAAGGAAAGGAAAGGAAAGGAAAGGAAAGGAAAGGAAGGAAAGGAAAGGAAGGAAAACTGCACTATCGTAAGTTATTTCAACATGGCACTAACCTCCTTTTCCTCTGTAACTAGG